>NC_056731.1:373155227-373175227 GCF_019279795.1 Protopterus annectens
GTGACAGGAATTTGATACCTCCATAATGCCAACAGTTGTGAATATTCCCTTTTTTGTTGTACACTGGTACTAGGATCCTTATTCTCCAGTCATTTGGGATGTGCCTTTCTCTCCACACTGCTATGAATACCTTCAGGAATCACGTCTCCTCTGTCTCACCCAACATCTTTTATTATATGTGCTGTGACCTCATCTCTGCCTGCTGTCATCCTTGGCTTCATTTTCCTTGGTGATGCTCTTACTTCTTTGATAGTGGACGCCTCTTCTCTTCTCATTGTAGGCTGTGTCCGTTTTCTTCATTCAGAAGCTGCTGGAAGTACTCTTCATATGCCTTTGATGTTCTCTGGTCTGGTGAGCACATTGTTGCTGACATCCTGTATGAAAAATGTCTGATGACCACTTTCTTTATCTGTCTATCTTTGCCTTGCAACCTGATGGAGTTTCTTTGTGCCATTTACTGAGTCACTTTCCAGGAACTGGTTGAGTGCCTCTTATGCCTTGTTCTTTGCTACTGTGACTGCGATAGTAGCCTGTTTGCTTCCCAACCAGTATTTTTCTTAGCCTGGACTGCTTTTTCTATTTCCCACGTTCCTGTGTTTCTCTTGATAACTTTCTAGACTTCTGCATTATACTTCTAGTTTTTTTAGGGTCTACATTAAATCAGCGAATGCTGATTTATCGACTCCATGTAAGCGAAAGCTTACAATCCCGAACACTCGGAACAGAGATTTTTTTCCCAGGGAATTTTTGCTCTTTCGTGCTTTCAAGTTCAATCAAGATGCATTCGAAGAATTGCATCTTCGATTATATAATGGGAACTATTTTTTATGTACCTTATTTCCATATCTCGTTCAGTCACATATCTGTTCTATTGTCTTCACACATGCTGTTTTAAGTCACTGACATGCTTCTTTTTCTTTAACTCTATTTCTTACTCTTCCATAGGTGTGAAAACACTGAGTTTTTCCTTTATCTCTTCTGCACCAGTCAAAATTCAGGTCTTCAGCCTAGTCTCTGTTGACCTTACAGCCTTCTCTAACCACTGCTTGCAGTTGACAGTCATCAAATGTTTCATTGAGAATGTCTTTGCAATCTCTGATTCTACCCCAATGCCTTTTTCTTACTAGGAGAAGTCTACTAGAGTTGCATGTTACCCACTCTTGTATGTGATCTTAAGACGGTCTCTCTTGCCGAACCATGTACGGGTCATCGGTCCACTTGCCAGATAGAAGTCTAGAACAGCTTCTCCTTTATTCCGGTTGTCCCACCCATGTGGACCCAGGACATATCTTATTCAGTCTGTCCGAGCATTCAGGTCTCCCATTATCATCACCAAATCCGTGCAGTCCTGCTTTATCTAGTATGCCCTTTAACCGCTCCCAGAATGAACTCTTTTACTCATGATTACAATCTTGTTGTAGTGTATAAGCTGTAATTTTGAATGCTGTTTGATTGCCATAAGTCTAACACTAATTTTGAAGACATCCCTCATGGTCTTCAGAAGACTCTCCCTTTCTACAATTTTCACACCATTTCTCGTCTGTCTTCACTCTCAGATGTAGACTCTTGATCCCAAGCTACGTGGCCCTGCTGTACTGTCCTTCCATCTCCTGGCTATGCTGATGTCCTGCCTTTCTCTTACCCATCATGTCATCTACTTCCAAGCTGCATTCTGTCAGTGTCCCCATAGTCCGTATAGCGATCCTTAGTATAGCTTTGGCAAGTTGATTAGTTTTACAACCAGCTTTCCCTCAGAGTTATCCCGGGTAAGCCAAGTAAGACAACTGAACACAGGGTCAACAATAACTTAATGACTCAGGGCTGCTGGGCTATATGGTGGGCACACACTGACCAACAGAAGCATATGGACCTTTCCTACCTTTAGTATAGGTCACAAGCTTAGACTAGAATATGCTGGTTCCTCAACCCACTTACCACTGACAAATATTCTTGCCCATTTTTGGCAACATTAGTTCACATGACCAAATCACCTGCAGCCAATTTTTTTTTTCATCTGTCAAGTGGTTAACCTGGACATTGTTGCACAGTCTGTGATCAAAGTTTCTACTACCTAGAGGATACTGTACTCCACAATTAATGCCTCAAGCGGATGGTCTACATAACTCTTTCCCCCCAAAGGCACTGCCTAATATTTGTGCTGCTTATGACTACCTTCAATATTTGACAGAGTTTAACGTGGAAACATCTAGCATGTTTCTGGCAGGTGGAAGAAACCTCACAGAGACATGGTAAGCGCATGCAAACTCCACACATGTATTGGAGGCAGGTCAGTATCAAACTGTGTACCTTGTGCTTGGGATGGGAAAGCCTTAACCATTATTAAAACCATGCTTTCCAGAGTCCAAACGATGTTAGAGAACAGAGCTAACAAAGCTTGTTCTGGCTCTGAAAAAGGAGTCAACTTTACACCGTCTAGTGAAAGTATGCACTGAGAACCAAATTGGTGCCTCTAGAATAGCTCTAGAGTGTAAACTTTCCAAAAATCTCCATGAATAGCAACAGCTCAACTGGACTGTCCCATCATCCTGGGGAAGGAGGAGGATTTGTCCATGGTGAAAACACAACTGAACAGTTTGAGTTAACCATCCTGATATGGTCTGCTTGGAAACTGACTGCCCCTTTTTTTCTCAGCTTCAAAGGAAATAAACAGTTGTCCTGATAATCTGAAATCTTTTGTCTTATTAGGTAGTATCTGAGCTGTCTATGGACATCCAAGGAATGCAGGATTATTTTGCTTCTGTTTTTAGGCTGGGTAAAGAAAACAGGAAGACAAACAGATGGAGTTAAAGTAAACTCAAAAATCACTTTTGGGTGCTGCTCTGGTGGCATACAGGGATAAAACCGTAACTATGTCCCAGGTGACCTAGGTTTGACTAGTGGCAACTGACAGAGGTAGGGAGGAATAGGTGATAATGTGAGAATCTGGAATGCTCCCTGGCAGACAATGGGGACAATGTGCATTGGGAAGCATGGTTATGGTGGTGGGTGGATGGATATGGCCGAGCTGTGCAGAGGTGGGGCAATTCTCCGCATCATCTCCCAATGCATGCCAATCTACAGACTTTACAGCTAGTCACCAGGAGAGGAGAGAATAGTGTGTAAGGTATAACAGAAAACTCCTGGTGGAATGTTGATGGACAACACCCCAAAGACACCCTAAAGCTACACAAATGGCCCCATTTAGTATCAGAGGAAATGCAGGGAGATGAGGAGCAGTTGGCATACCAAACGTGAACACAGATGTAAAAGTGAGGATCTTATGGCAGATTGATATGGTTGAAAGATGTACTTCGACAGATATCAGAAATTCAAACAGATACTGAAGTACCAGCACAGCCCCTGCTTGGGTTGGGTCCAGGTTTTTATTATGGTGACAACTAGAAAATCTCTTCCATTTAGCTAAATATAATTTTCTAACAGTATGTTTTCTAGTTTCTTTTAATACCTACTGCATGTCTTTTACAGAAAGGTACCTGGATGGGATCAAATGCCTGTCATCCAAAGAGTCAGATATAGGTTCAGAATGTTGGGGTGGATGAGAAATCCCTTGATTAGTGGGCTAAGTCCACTGTGAGGAAGATTTTGGTATTTGCCTCGGGCCAAGTAGATGAGAAAGGTGAACCAATGTAGTGTGTGCCAAAAGGGAGTTACTGACAGAATACTAGGAGAGTCCCTCTAGACCTTTAGTATGAATCTGATAAAACCAGGTAAAGTGTGTGTGTGTGTTGGGGGGAGGGGGCCACACAGAAACATTTCTATCCATGGGAAAGAAAAGGCATTTGTTATACAGGCCGGTTTGCAAGAAGTCCTCGTACAGAAATTACAGTTCACTAAGTAAACTTTCCCAAACAGTATATGCTTTAATGGATCACCACTGCAGTAGTCTAAGCTATGTTGGTTTACTACACTGGCCAACTTCCAAATCTTTAGGCACCTTCCAGGTGCTCCCTCCTACTTGGAGTCCTCCCTATAAAAGGCATGAGGATCTCCAAAACCTT
The DNA here is from genome assembly GCF_019279795.1 of Protopterus annectens. NCBI lineage: Eukaryota > Metazoa > Chordata > Ceratodontiformes > Protopteridae > Protopterus > Protopterus annectens. The sequence continues at coordinate 373,159,247 of NC_056731.1, forward strand.
CAGAGCATTTCTGCTTAGGAAGAAGGCAAGAAAGGGTCTATATTACATGCTCAAAGAGTCTTTTCTTCGAACATATAATCATCAACACCTAAAGAGCAAACGCTTTAAAGCACGAATGACCTTGTCCGCTTTTTTTTCCTCGGGGGAAAAAATTCAGTTGGCCGTTATCTGGAATTGCCTTTTTCCCCAATGTAGAGCGATCTCAGAGTTGGTATATTTATACAGAGGGGTGTGGGGGACACAGCCCCCCACTTGATTAGGGTTTTTAAGTTTGTGTTTTTTGTGTACGGTCCCGTGAATTTTTTCCCAGAGGAAAAAATTTGCGGACGTGGCCGTTCGTACTTTAGAGCGTTCGCTCTTTAGGTGTCGATGATTATATGTTCGAAGAAAAGTCTCTTCGAGCATATAATATAGACCCGGCAAGAGTCCCAAATGTGTGCGCTTAAAAAAATAAAAACTATATACTACATATAAAAGGGTGTAAAGGAACCATACTCTGGCAACATATCAGGGAATATAACAGGGAAAAGGAGGCTGGAAGGAGGATGGGATGGCTACTGCAAGGGTGATCCATTAGAACATCTACTGTTATGATAAGTTAACTTACATAACTTGAACAGATTAAAAAAAAAGAATCACCACTGCAGTAGCCTAAGCTACGTGGGTAGACTACTACAGCTTATGAAGGTGTAGTAAAATAGGAAGAGGGCCAATACCTAAAACTCCAGGAGAAGGGTCCTAGCAATGCCTGTTCTGGACCTGAAAAAGGAATCTAATTTATAAAGGACAAAGTTGATACCTTTAGAATGCTTCTATAGTCCACCTCTTTCCAGTAAGCCACAGAAGAAGCCAATGCCTTTGATGAATGAGCTTTCATTCTGCCTGAAAGTGGTTTGTTGCAAAGAATGTAACAAAGACTAATAGCAAACAACAACCATGAAGAAACAGTTAAATGACATTGTTTGTCTCCTCTGAAGGTAAGAGGAAAGGGCAAACAGTTGGTCAGCCTTCCTGAAAGGTTGAGTTTTGTCAAGGTGGTATCTGACCTGCCGGTGTACATCCAGGCAGTGAATAATCCTCTCTATCTTGTTTCCAGGTTCAAGAAAGAATAGTGGGAGGAGGGACCTAAAGTAAACAAACTACATTTGGCATAAAGCTAGGGTTTGTGCTCAAAGAAACCGTGTCCTTGTGAAAGACTGAGCTGGTTCAAATAGAGACTGTTAAGCTTTTCAAGCACAAACTGAGATCCCAAGGAGTGGCCACCTGATTTTTAGATAGGTGGATATGCTGGATCTTTCAGAAGTTGATCTTACTTGAGCACTGTTGGAAAGGGGCTATCTATGGGCAGACAAGCTGAAATAGCTGACAACTATACCTTTACAGGACAGTATTACAAACCATTGGACAGTAACTCACACAAATAATCAAGAGACAGAGGCTTCTGGAACAGCCAAGGATCATGGCTGTTAGAGGAGCACCAACTAGAAAATCTTTTCCACTTATCTATACATGATTTCTTAGTAGCAGGTTTTCTAGTTTCCTTAAGCACCCACTGCTTATCCTCATAAAAGTACCTGAAAAGATTTCATAATTATATCACCCAGGCAATTAGTTGAAGCATTTTCAGATTGGGGTGTATCAAACTTCCCCTGTCTTGTGTGAGTAAATTTGGTCTGTGGAGAATCTTGTGGTAGTTTCCCTTGCCTGGATTGAAAAGAAGAATGAACCGCTGTTGCCATGGTCATAAAGGGGTCACCACCACAATTTTTGGAGTGTGCTTCTGAATTTTTATAAGAACATTGGTAACCAATGGAAGGGATGGAAAGTTATACAAGAAAGTACAGTTTTGTACCTACCATAAATGTAGATGTTCGAGTGTATACACTACTGCAGTCATTACACAAGGGTTATCCTGCCGTCAGGCGGTTCCCCAGTTGGCCCGAGTTACAAAGTCTTGGTCCGGCGTCGGTTGCTGTCGCCTCCTCCCTGACGTCAGTGAGACAGGGGTATACAAGATGCAGCCGACGCCATTTTCTTCAGTTTTTCTTGCCCCAAATGTCAGGTGCCCCCAAATAGGTAGGCAATTCAAATTGCTAATAAAACATACATAAGAAAAGCAAACAACAACTTTCAGTTACCAGCAAATACTCCCCATAGGTAGTAAAGGGTAGCAAATACTCCCCATAGGTAGTAAAGGGTAGAAGACATAGGTACGTACCAGCAAGTAAGAGGGGAAGGAGGGAGGGTAACCTGGACTGCAGCAGTGTATACACTCGAACATCTACATTTATGGTAGGTACAAAACTGTACTATGTTCATCGTGTTACACTGCTGCAGTCATTACACTTGGGTAGAATCCCAAAGCTGAGGTAGGGTGGCTGGTTCTATAAGGTATTAGGGGTGGCTATAAGGCCCTGCAGCACAGCAGTGGCGAAGCCAGCTCTGGATTTACAGTATAAAGGCAGATGGTAATACTTGGTGAAGGTATTCACAGAACTCCATGTTGCTGCTTCCAAAATATCCTTGGTAGGTACTCCTCTGAGGTAGGCAGTTGAAGTGGCTGTTGCCCTGGTGGAGTGAGATCTAATGCTGCTAGGTACAGGTTTCTCATGGTGTGTATAGCAGAAACGTATACAATGTCCTATCCATTTTGAAATAGTCTGTTTTGAAATGGCTTTTCCCTGTGCTCCTGCAGCATATGCTACCAATAATTGCTCAGATTTTCTGAAAGCTTTGGTTTTGTCCAAGTAGAAGCATAACTGCCTGTGAATGTCCAAAGAATGCAGTAGTCTCTCCCTTTTATTCTGTGGTTTTGGATAAAAAGTTGGCAAGTGAATAGTTTGGTTTAGAGCCACACTTGATACCACCTTTGGCATAAACGTAGGGCTAGTTCTTAGACACCCTGTCTTGGTGGAAAATGAGGAAAGGTTCCACTGCCATTAGTGTCTGTAATTCTGAAACTCTTCGTGCTGATGTTATTGCCAGGAGCAGAGCAGTTTTCCAAGAGATATATTTTAATTCTGCTGTGTTAGCTGGCTCAAAAGGAAGTAAAGTTAATTTTTCCAAAACAAAGTTGAGGTTCCAAGTTGGAGTAGGTGCTCTACGGGGCGGTCTTATGTTTTTAGCCCCTCTGAGGTACTGTTTTAGCAAAGGATTCGAAAAAATTGGTGGATCCGTGTTGTAATGAGCAGATATGGCAGAGGCGTGGATCTTGATGGATGAAAAGGAGAGGCCTTTGTCCAGCATCTCAGTTAAATATTGTAGTGTCTGAGGAATGTTTGGGACAAGAGGGTCAAGGCTGTGAGCCTGGTTCCAGGCACAGAATCTCTTCCATTTATCCGAATAGGCTCTCCTGGTACTAGGCCTTCTGGCCTCCAGAATGACATCCATAACAGCTTTGGAGAGAGGCATTGCTTGCTTGACTAAGGAATCTTCCATGCAGCTAGGTTTAAGGTCTTTAGTTGGCTGTGAAGTATCTGATTGTTGTGCTGAGTCAGCAGATCTGGGATTTGAGGCAAAATCCAGGGTGGTTCTTGTGCTAAGTTCTTTAAGATTGGGTACCAGTGCTGGTGTGGCCAGTCTGGTGCAATCAGGATCATCTTTGGCTCTTCTTGCCTTGGCTTTTATGAGTACCTTTGGAAGGAGAGGTAGTGGTGGGAAAGCGTATACTTGTAGGTTTTTCCAGCTGAATGAGAGGGCATCCACTTTCCATGCTTGTGGATGGTAACTCCTTGTGCAAAATTTGTGTAGCTGGCAGTTCATTGGGGATGCAAACAGATCTATGTCCAGGTTCCACCATTTCTGTGTTTTCATTCTGAATATTTGTGGATTCAATTCCCATTCGTGGGGAACTATGATGTTTCTGCTTAAGTAGTCTGCCAGTGTGTTTTTCTCTCCTGGCAGGAGCTGTGCTTGCAGATGAACTTGATAGTTTAGAGCTGTGTTACACAAGGTCATGACTTGTCTGCAGGGGGGGTAGGAGTGACTGCCCCCTTGCTTGTTTATGTGCCACATAACTGTGGTGTTGTCTGTCTTTAGCAGTTGTTGTCCTGGATGCAGCAGGTCCTTGAAAGCTATAAGGGCATTTTGTACAGCTAGCATCTCTTTTTGATTGATGTGAAGATGCCTTTGTTCTGCGGGCCACTTGCCCTGAATACATTTTCCTGCCATGTGTGCTCCCCAGGTGTAATCCGATGCATCTGTTTGTCCGTGTTTGCCTGGCTGTGGGTTGAGTAAAAGGCTGTCCCTTGTTGAGGAGACAAGCATGAGCCCACCATCGAAACTCCTGTTGAAGGCAAGGAATTAGTGGTATAACTGTTTCCAAACAGTGACAGTGTTGAGACCATACACTTTTTAGGTGCCATTGTAATTTCCTCATATGCAGTCTGGCATATGGAATTAGTAGTATGCAAGATGCCATGTAACCCAAGGCCTGCAGAATTTTTCTTGCAGGGAGTTGGGTCTTTGTTGCCATCAATTGAAAGCATTGAGTCAGTTGTCCTTGCTTGTCTGGCGTGAGATAAGCCATCTGGGCCATTGTGTTCAAGCTGGCACCCAGGAATATTATCTCTTGTGAGGGCACTAGTTTTGATTTATTTTCGTTTACTGTGTACCCCAGGCAACTTAATAACTTTTTTACAAACGCCAGATGCTTTACAAAGAATGTCCTTGCTCTCTGCTGGAATCAGGCAGTCGTCCAGGTACGGATAAATTTGAATTCCTTTCTGTCTGCAAAATGCAATTACTGGTGCCAGGCACTTTTTGAAGACCCTGGGCGCAGTAGATAAGCCAAAGGGCAGTGCAGAGAATTGATAGTGCATTGAACCAGCTATGAATCTGAGGTATCTTCTGCAGTTTTGTCTGATAGGGACATGCAGGTATGCCTCCTTGAGGTCCAAGGTCAAGGGCCAAGCTTTCTTGCCCAGCATGGGAAGAAGCTGCTGTAGTGTCAACATTTTGAATTTCGGAACATCCAGGTAAGTGTTTAGAGAAGAAAGATCCAGAATGGGCCTCCAGGCTTTGTCCTTTCTGGGAACCAGAAATAGTCTTGAGTAAAATCCTTGTCCTTGCTCCTGTGGTGGTACCCTTTGAATAGCTCTCATGTCCATGAGTGCTGTAATTTGTTTTTGAGCCTCTGCCCATTGATTTGGTGGCAGATTTGGCATTCCTTTTAACCTTGGCAGAGTGTGAAAGTGGAACCTGTAACCTTGAGATACAATTTTGAGAACCCATTTGTCTTTGGTGATCCAATGCCAATTGTGATAGAAAAGTGCCAGTTTTCTTCCTAAGGGGGCTGCCAAGAGACAGCTGTTTGGCAGCTGTAGTGGGAAGTCATTGAGGCTGCTTTTTATATGGTTGGGGCCTGTCTTCCTCTTCTTTCTGGCCTGGTGCACCCCATTGTCGAGGCCTGTAAGGACTTTGTGGTTTACCTCTACCTCTTGGACGTCTGTATCTGTCCCTTTGAGGTCTGTTTGTAACTGGAAAGGACCAATTCTTTGTGGCCAATTTCTGCTAAATCGAGGAGGCTGAACCTGTAAGAAATCCTTCAATGTTTGCATAGATTTTGCCTTATCCTCCATTTTCTTTAATACCTTTTCTGCCTTAACTCCAAATAACACATCCTGCTGCAAAGGTGCATCCAATAATTTTGCTTTAACATGATCTGGTAAAGTATGTTCTTTTAACCAAGCATGTCTTCTAATGACAGAGCCTGTAACTGCTGCTCTACAGGAGGCCTCTAAAGAATCAAAACCACATTGCAAAGTATGTTTTCCCACTTATTCAGCTGCATGCAATAAATCCTGCATTTCTTTAAAATTAGGAGGATCTGAATCTGGAAACATTTTTTTGTTTCAACTGAGACATCAAAAATTGCTGATATTTAGCATGTGAAACTGGCAATTTAAAGCTCTCATTGCTAAAGTTGCAGACGTATATACTTTCTTTCCCCATTTTTCTAATGCTCTGGAATCTCTGTCAGAGGGAACTGGATTTTTTGCTGATGAGGCCTTAATCCCTTTGGGTCCCTGAGAAATAGTTTCAGGGTCAGCAACAGGGCTTTTATACAGAAATTTATGTGAGTCAGGGACTCTGTAGTATCTGTCAGGTTTAACTAGGGCTGGAGGTAAGGAATCAGGATTTAAGCTGGATTCAGTATACACATCATCCACAATATCTAACACTGGCGGAATAGCAAGGGGTCTGTGTTGAGGTAATAAAAAGAAGTCTCTGAGCCTTTTCTTGGATTCTGAGTAATCCTGGCCTTCCCAATGGAAATGGGTTTCCCCAAAGGAGTAGTCCTCAGGCGGAGAGGCTGATGGAATTGATTCCTCAGCATCAGAGTCCTCATATGGGGGTAAAGAATAACCTAGGTCTGAGGATGAATCTGAAGAAATGGACACCTGGTCGGATGAGTCATAGTCTGCATCCTGTCTAGCCCTTTTATCAGGAGGGGGGTGGGATCCCCTGATCAGAGTGATAAGGTCTTCGGCCATTTTGAGCATTTGTTTCTTAGGCATGGAGACCTGTCCTGGAGAATGCTGTATTTGTTTCTTTGTTTTTAAAGGAGGCTTAGACTTAGCAGAGGGTTTAATGCTTAACTGAGTAGGTCTGAAAACACCCTCTGAAGCTGCGGGTTGCTCAGCAACTCCGGATCCCTCTAAAGGGTTAGTTTCGGTAGGCTGAAAAACTTGTGCGTCCGAAGGCCCAGCCATCTCCACGTGGTAGTCGAAGGTGGCCTGTGGTTCTGCAGAAGCGGTCGTCAGGGGCTGCGAAGGCGCCTCGCTGAAAACCGGAGAACCGGCGACTGGCCTAGAAAAGGCTTCATCATCAGTTTTGGGCCTCTGATGCCTGTCCTTGTCTTTGCGCTTTTTAAGTATTCCGGTCATCGGAAGTTCCGACGGCATGGTGTAATTGAATTTTCTGCCAAAATAATGTCGGGCAAAATCAAACCGACGTTTAATAGTGCGCTTATTAAACCTAGCACAAAATCAACAACCAGTGACGTCGTGGTCTGGGCCTAGGCATGGGATACAACAGGAATGGAAATCCTTATGAGGTACTTGCTTCCCACAAGAAATGCAGTTATTAACTTTTACTGACATCGGTCTGAGGCAAGAAAAAGTTTCCCCAATGGGGTACTTAGCTTTGTAGAAGACTTCGGTTCTGGATTCGGAATGAAAATCTCAGGAGTCGGCTGACCGGCACTTGCGAACTGCTTTTGCTTCGGGCACCACGCGGCAAGAAAGACTGAAGAAAATGGCGTTGGTTGCATCTTATATACCCCTGTTGCACTGACGTCTGGGAGGAGGCAACAGCAACTGACGCCAGACCAAGACTTTGGAACTCGGGTCGACTGGGGAACCGCCTGACGGCAGGATAACCCCAAGTGTAATGACTGCAGCAGTGTAACACGATGAACATCATGGGAATGAAAAGGCATCAGTCTTCCAGGCCTACCTGCAAGGAGTCCTACAGAAGAACTTATTCAGTTATTTGTTCTGAAAGGAGGTACTTAAGGTGTTGCTCACAGGTGAATCAATTCTTGTAAGACCCCAGGATGAAGCTTCCATACATGGGGTTTATTCTCTTCAGACTGAGCTCATCTACAATAATGTTTTGCTCTGATGGAATGTATGAAGCCCAAAGAGTCAGACTGAGCTGAACTGCTACATTCCCCCAGGCCATCATAACCAGTCGACAAAGGGGGAAAGGATCTGGTTCCCCTTTACTTTATGAGCCACATCACAGTGGTAAAAGGATCTGGTCCCCTTAGTTTTATGTAGCACATCAGTGGTATTACCTGTGTACCAGAAATTATTCAAAGCATTCAAAGAATTGATAGCAGACAACATTCTCCCTGACATTTATTTGCGTTTATCTGTCTACAGGATCCCACAGAGCTTGCACTTTTATCCATTTTGAGACCGCTCCCCACACCAGATCTGAAGAGTCTAGAATGACTGATTGGACTTGGGGGGACAGAAGGGAGAATGGAAAGCCTGGATTGAAAGCTATCTGATCTATCCACCATCCAATCGCTCTCTTAACAAATCCCAAAACCAAAATCTGAAAAGTTAAAAGGTTTAGACCCAGAGTCCAGACTGATCTAAGGTACCACTGTATTTTCCTCATATCTACTCTGGCAAAGGATATCATGATAATCAGTGATGCCATGTACTCTGTAATAAAGACAAGCTCCCTTACAGGTGTTTGGTTTAGGCTGGAGAAAATTAGTAATAACTGTTGAAAGATTTCTACTGTGTCTGTAGGGAGAAAAGATTTTCTCTCTGTCAAGTCCAAAAGATATCCCAGGAATACCACTTTGTGTTGAAGGGATGAAAGAAGACTTCTGCCAATCGATTTAAAAATCACACTGAGTAGAAAACTCCAAGACAATTCTGAGACGAAAGCATATGCAAAGATTAGACAACTGACCAAATATGGGAAAATGTGTATGCCTTGGAGGCTGCAATAAGCTATGACTGGAGTTAAGGCATTTTGTAAATACCTTTGGTGCAGTGGAAAGTCCAAAGCGTGAAACAGAAAACTGAAAAAGTAAGCCAGATACAACAAATCTTAAGAGAAACCTGAACTGTTTGACAAAAGAAAAGTGATAACAGGCATCCCTTAGGTCTAGTTTTACCATGAAAACTACAGTTGGGATCAAGAGCACAAGATTCTGGTGGTAACATCTTGAACGAGGCAACCTTGACAAGGAGGTTTTAGAAAAGTAAAAGACCCAGTACTGGTCTCCAGGATCCTTCTGGTTTGGGGACCAGAAAATCATTGAATAATAGCCTTTGCCACAAAGGCTGAAGAGCACTGGTTCTCTTACTCCCTGGGATAATATGAGAACGGGAAGAAATAGAGAACCCGGTTCCATGAGCAAGAGATAATTTCCAGGAATTGAGGAGGTATTCCCATTGCCAGAAGTAACCTTACTGGATTCACTCTCAAAACCCAAGTGTTAGGGATTATCTGATGCCAAAAGGGCAAATTATATCTGTGGGAAATGGGAGTGGTTGCCATGCTGGAGGGAAGAAGCAAGTTCAAGATGACAGTCTTGCTGACTGAGAAGGCTATCCTTGATTTTTTGAGATTTTTCCTTTTTCTTTAAGGTTCCTTTTCATTAAGTACATCACCTGCAGAATGTTCAAAAAGAGAATCTTTATCCAAAGGAGAGTTCATGATATCAAATTTTGCTTCCTCAGCAAGGTTTTGAGACCAAAGCCAAAAAGTCTTCCCAAAAGAAAAGGACGCGCTGGAAGAACTGTCAAGAGGCATCATAAGTACACTCTAGAATGTACTTTATTCACCCAAGAAACAGCTGTCATGGAAGCATTTAATGCCTTTTTTTACCTCAAAAGATGGACTGTTAGCTAATAACTTATGTGTATTATCAAAAGACAAAAGGAAAAGCTTTAACATATGGCTTTGACAATTTAAAAGCCTGAAAGTTAAAGCACTAGAAGCATACCTCTTCCCCAGTTTTTCCATTGCCTTCCTATCTTCATCTGAGGGAATGGGGATAGAAACAGTTATCTGTTTTACAATGGCAGATGGAATGAGAAAGAACCTCTGGGTCTGCCTTGGGATTAGAAAACAGGTACTCATGCGACTGGGTACCTTATATAAATCAAATCTTTTTGGCAGCCAAAGGTTGTTTATCTGGTAAACCGGCTGCAGTAAGAAAAAACATCCTCTAAAGCAAGCAAATCAGGAGAAAGAGGAGTTGACTTGAGCATCTTTAATTGTATTAAATAAAGCATTTTCTGAGTCTTAGAGGTTCACTCATACTAGATAAAATCTCTGAGGCATTTCTGCATTGGGGATTGCTTTCTTCAAAATCTGAAAGCTATGACCACGTAGAATCCTCAAAACTACACTCCTCCCCCTATAAAGCTGCACTTTCTGTCTGGAAAATCCTGTCAGATTGAGAAGGCATTTTTTCAGCTTGACAACTGACAGGGTGATGAAAAGGCAGCCATCAGTTCCTTAGCAAAAAAACAGCAGATCTGCTCTATTTATAGTGACAAAAACCAACTGACAGATTTTCTCAATAAACACTGTGCCCCCTTCCTCACCTGGCATGGTGGTCAGAGCTTACACATTCCCCTCCCAGACAAGTGAAAACTCTTCACCTGCCCAGTCCCTGGACAGCAACAAATGTGGCTCTCCCTGGCCTGCCCTTGACATTCCTACAGCATGACTATGCTCTGGTCTTTGATGGCTGCAACTGCTATATCAAGAGGACCAAGGGGAATATGGGTTACTCTGAGGAACAACGATCAGCCACAGCAGTCTCACTCACAAAGCAGGCAAGGGAATGAAGGAACTATAAATAACCTTATAAGGCTGCTTTAGAAAGTTTCGCCTTTTTGTGAATTTGGGAAGGTAATATATAGACAGGCAGATTGCTGCTCCACTGGTAAGCCGAGAAGAACAATCCAAAAACAGTCAGCATAACCTAGTCCAATTAAGTATGTGATTGAGGGTAATTAGGTGGTCAGAGGTAAATCTTACACTGGCAGTACTCACAAGTTCAATAAGGTAAAGTAAAATATTTTTTGTAATAAATTAAAATTTCTTCCTCAAAAAAATTCACACAAGCACTTTGAATACATTTTAAGAAATAAACGTATATGACCCTTTCACTTAGACAGACAGACACACACACACACACACACACACACACCAGACACACACAACACAGACACAGACACACACAACACAGACACACACAACACACACAACTTAACAAAATAATACAAGTTCTCCACATAAATATTAATTTAGAAGGAAGGCTTTCCCCAGTGAGAACTTATCTGCACAGCTTGAACATTGCAGCCAACTGATCACTGAATCATCAAACAACAACCCTGGATATTAGCGGAAAGGGTGAATAAGCAGAGAGAAACATTCCCAGCCAAGGGAATAAGAAGGCATCTATCTTCTAGGCATGTATGAAAGGAATCCTGGAGCAGAATTTCTTTAGATGTTTGTTCTGAGAGGAGGCACACAGATCTATTTGAAGTTTTCCTCAGAGGTAGTTCAATTCTTGTAAGGCCACAGAGTGAAGTCTCCATTTCTGAGGCTCTTTCCTAATCCTGCTTAGTTCGCCTGAAACAAAGTTTTACTCTGTCAGAACATATGAAGCTTTAAGAGTCAAAATGCCCAGACTATCATCAAACCTCTTAAGCAGGTAAGATCTAGTATCCCACCAGTTTGTTTTTGTACCACATCACTGCGGTACTGTCTGTGAAAATCTTTAATGGTCCAAGGCAATAGAGATGACTTAAGGCATTCAAAGCAGTTACTGCCACCAGCATCTCTGACATTTATAAGTTTTTATCTGTCTTGTTTGTTCCACACACACTACACTTTCACCCTTTTTTAAACCTCTTCCACACCAGGCATGAAGCATCTGTTCTGACAGACTGAAAAGAAGGCAGAAAGGAGAAGGAGAGACCTGGACTCTGAGTGAACTGGTGTACCCACTGCAGAACCTCCTTCCCTACAAACCCCAAAATGGAAATATTAAAAAGATAAAAATGTTGAAGATGCAGAGTTGAGACTGACCTGAGGTACCAGTGAATCTTTCTCATGTGAAGTTTGGCCAGTGGAATTAAGAATCACAGAAGCTTTGTACCCCAGAATCCTGAAAAACCTCTCTGGTAGATAATGGGTTTTGATTGGAAAAACTAAGGAAGAGATGTTGGGACATCTTTACTTTGTCTGGAGGAAGGAAAGCTCTTCTAAGGGTAGAATCTAACAGATAACCCAGGAAAACAATTACTTGGGCTGGGACGAGAGAAGGTTTCTGTAAATTAACTTGAAAAAACATACTGACTAGAACATTCTGAATGCTTTCTATGGATTTCCAACATCTGGAAAGACAGACTGCAAATATAAGGCAACCATTCAAATAAGAAAACGTGAATACCTTGAAGTCTACAAAAGCAATGATTGAAGCCATTCATTTTGTAAATACCCTTGGAGCAGTACACAGTCCAAATACTAAGGCAGAGAACTGATAATATGAGCTAAATACAGAAAATCTTTAAGAAATGTCTGAAATATTTGCCAACAAGAATGTGAAGGTATGCATCTTTTAAGTCTAGCTTTACCACTGGCACTGAAGCTAGTAAAGGGACAAGAGTTAATAGGGTCTGAAGGGATAACATTTGGAAATTTGGGACCTTGACAAAAAGACTGAGAAGGCAGAGGTCTAAGATAAGCCTCCAAGTCCCTTCTTTCTTGAATAAAGCCCTATGCCTATCTGGTAGGCAGACAGGCACTGGTTTTATGCCCCCCTGAGATAAAGTAAAGTTGTGTAAAATCTTACCCAACTCATAAATCAGGGCATTTCATCCAGGAAGGAGGAGGTCATAACATCCCTGTACTCCTCCCTTATCATACCCATTTATCAAGTACAATGCCCAGCAGTTGGAGAGACTACAGACATTCCTGACCATGAAAATCCAGGGTCTCAAACACCTATCCTATACAGATAGGCTAAAAGCCCTGTCCCTCTACTCAGTCTCATACAGACTGCTCAGAGGTGACCTGTGTCTGGCATACAAGGCCATCTCAGACCCAGCCTTGATGGAGTTGCTACATATCCGCAAGACAAACTCCACTTGAGCAACCCACACTCAAAGCCTTAACCTGGTCTGTGACATTAATACAACTTGTTGGCAGAATAGTTTTGCGTCCCAAAGACTCCCCCATTTGTGGAATAGACACGCTCTCTCTCCATGTCAAGCAGAGTACCTCTCTAGCCCTCTTTAACAGGAACCTGGACGACTGGATGGGAAATAGAAAATACACCCCTGGGATCCCACTTGTGTCCCTGATGGATGGGAAAACAGGTGCTGACTTTGAGGGAACACGGGCAAAATTCTTGGCTAGGCTTATAAGGGCCTCCAGGCCACTAGCCTAGTATCATCCTATGAATCTATGAACAGTAGATATCCTTCTCTTCACTGCTGCAATATTCATAGCTAAAGGGATCTTCTGCCAAGGATAGCCCAACATCCAGCCAATATGCCAAAGCCTTAAGTACTTACAGGTGCCACACTTCACACGTATGCTCCCTGTGCAAGGAGTAGGGCATAAAGGTGACATATGGATGCACACATTCAGAACTGAAAAAGCTCCAGGAGGAACAGAATGCCCACAGGGACAAGGAAGAACATGTGTGTTCAGAAGGAGAACAGCCCCTCAGCCAGGACAGCAAGAAAGAACAGGCTAGAGCAGATGGTGCAGGAGGGTGGGCACGAATACTGAAAAAGTGAAGAGAAGGACATCAACTTTTATGGTAAAATTTTACACAACTGTACTATGTCCTTCCATTTCACTGCTGCAGTAATCAAAAGTACAAACACTGTTGCAGTAGTCAAAAGTAAAAAGCTCAAGAGGAAATCTGGGAGGAGGATGGCACTGAACAGCCCTCAAGGAAACGCATGCAGGATAGCCCTGGCAAAGACAGCTCTAGCCCTCGAAATAACATCCAACTTCTAATGCTTAGTGAAGGTATGAAGCGAAGACTAAGTAGAAATTTCAAGGTGAAATTGGTAGCCAGCCCCTTGAAAAAAGCACCAGAGGAGGCAAAAGCCCTGGTACAGTGAAGCCTGTACTGATGAAGAAAGACATTTACCATAAAAAGAATAACAGAAATGGCTTTACAAATCCAGGAAGAGACAGTTTGCTTAGAAACAGCGAAACCCAAAGACCTAGGATGAAAGGAACAAACAAAAAGCTGCTCTGATTTGCAAAGAACTTAGTTTTATCCAAATAATATCTAAACTATCTATGGTGTGAAGAACATTCTCGATGGCAGACTGTGGAGAAGGAAAAAAGGAAGGCAAATAATCAGCCTATTCAAAGGACGACTCATTGACCACCTTGGGCATAAAAGAAGGGTTACTACAAAGAGACATCCTGTCTCTGTGGAAAATTAAGAAAGGAGGAACAGCCATGAGAGCCTGAAGTTCAGACACCCTCTTGGTCAATGTCGGAACCAAAAGAAAGCTAAAGCAGTAAACTCAAAAGGCGCCAAAGTCAAATTTTCAAGAAATCTGAGGTCCCAGGAAGGCGGAATATGCTTCCTTGGAGGTCTAATATGAAGAATGCGTTTAAAAAATTGCTTGCCCTCAAAACTAGACACAAGAGGAGGAATCAAGGGCAGACAAGGAGAAACTGCGACAGGTGAAATTTACCTGAAGAATATGCCAACCCAGCATGGAGTAGATCACACAAATATGGGAGAACTAGAGGAACCTCCATTTTAATTTCTCCAAGTCTCTTGGGATCCTAATACCATGACGGGAATGGACCCCATTCCTAAATCAAAGTGCGATTAAAGTTCATAAAATTAGTATTGTCTCAATCTTTGATGTCAGCCAGAAGTGCTCTTTGCAGCACACACAAAGTGCTCAGTAATGACTGCTCCTGTAATTTGCACGGGGTTACATTTATTGGTAACATGTCTAAATACGATTCTTGATTCTTTTTTATAAGACCCGTTGCTCCTACTAGTATTGGAACTGTGTGGGTATCTTTCTTCCACATTGTTCACATTTCTGCCTGCAAATCCTGATATTTTATGACTTCGTGTCTCTGTATGCAAGACACTGTAATCAGTGGGTGTGGTGATTTCAATGATCAATGCTACTTTTGTCTTATTTTCATGGACCACTATACCTGGTTTTCTAGCATCTATCTTTTGAATCATTGGTAATGGATGTCCCATTTTCTATGATGCTTTGTGTCTCATGTTTTCAGTGTTTTTCAGCAACTTCAGTACCATAATGGTTGCACAATCCCCAGTGCAACAGTCTTGCCACATCATTATGCCTTTCAGTATACAGTCCTTCTGCCATTTGCATGTCACAGCTAGCAATGAGTTGTGCAACTGTTTCCAATTTGGTTTTACAAAACCTACTGTACATTTGTCTGTTTCTCCCACATGTTCAATGGACTTTGTAAACCGGCCTGTACGTAAGCACACTATCCTGGGCCACCAATATTAACCTTTCATCTCTTGGTTTGAATTTGCCTCTCCTCAACCATTCCTGCTTTTGTTCCTGATCAACAAGAGGTTCTTCCAGAAGTTTACTATACTTGCAACTATATTTATGCATTTTCCACATTTCTTGCCTTCACCTTATATTCTTTCTTTTTTTTTTTTTGGTACATTCAGTTGCTGCCTGAATTTTATCTTCTGGCTTGATTTCCATTCCTGCTTGACGCCAATATGCTTCTACTAGATTAAGCAGAAAAGTAATCTTAGATTTATTCTCCTCATGTTTCAAAACTTTCACTACGTTTGGATTTGGGTAGCAGATGTGTGTGGAGTCCCACAATTGCAGATCTATACATGTAATCAATTTTAAGGAGGCTCATCCCTCTTTCAGAAAAGGGAATATATAATGTTGGTATGCACTGATTTTTATAAATCATTTGGTAAGCATGAAACATCCTTGTTTTCCTGTCTACGTTTTGGGGCCAGTCAATCACTCCAAAACTGTAAGTTAGGACAGGAACAGCAAATTGGTTTATAGCTTGGATTTTGTTCCTACATGACAACTCTGTTTTCAGGATTAAGTCTTCTAAAGTACTCCTTACTAAGTTTTATTTGCATTTATTTGTGTTTTATTGATGATCCTTCATCAGTTCCCAAATATTTATACAGTCTCTCTTGCTCAAGTTCTTTTATATCACATTATTGCCCCAAACTGATGTTTTCTTGGTGCTGTAGCTTTCCTGCTTTAAAGGTTGCTTTTGCACATTTATCAAGACCAAATGACATTCTTATATCATCTGAAAAAGTTTTGACAACTTGCAGTTGTGATTTCAGTTCCTCATCTGATGAGCTATACAGTTTTAAATCATTGACAAAGAAAAGATGAGAAGTCTTTACACTCTGTTGTTTTCTAGGAGAAAAGTTATAGCCATGGCCTAAGCTGTTAAGTAGAC
>NC_056731.1:373180227-373227727 GCF_019279795.1 Protopterus annectens
AATGAAGGAGTCGTAGCTGGGCTTGTGCATTACATGGCCAAAGTACACAAGGGCTTCTTGGGGGAAATTCCTTTTGATGCCATTTGGTGCTTACTATGCATGCAAACCCAACAGAAGAAATCGTTGGGCAAAACATGTTAATTCTGTGCTTGTGCAAACATGCACACAGAAATTAAGGGAAGCTTAGGGAACTGATTCATTTTGATGTCATTTGGTGGTGCTTCTGCATGCATGGACAGACTACTGTGCGGGTTCTTGGGGGGAATGTTGCTTGTGCATCCATGGGCAAACCTGACCTGAACAGTGTCATTGGCGAAAAGGTTTATTTTTCTTAGTTGTGCTTATTTAGTCAACGGAATGCAGGGGTCTTTGGGGAAAACTGGGCATTTTTTTTTGTGCTTGTGCATACATGGACAAAGTCTACAAGGGATCCTTGGAGAAAATGATTCCTTTTCATACCATTTTGCACGTAGTACGCATGCAAACATGACCAAAGTCATTGGGGAAAATGTGTTATTTTTGTGCTTGTGCATAAATGGACAAAAGTCAGGTAACCTTGCATAAATGGTTCGTTTCAATGTCATTTCGTGGTGCTTGTACATGCGTGGACAGACTACTTAGAGGCTTGTCAGGGGAAATGTTTCATTTCTGATTGTGAGTACATAAACAAACCTACCTGAATAGGGTTATTGCAGAAAATGCTTACTTTTTGTGTATATAAGCACAAGCAATACAATTAGTGAAGGGGTTGTTGGGGAAAATTGTTTAATTTTTGTGCTTGTCTTAGCAGCTGTGTAGGAGTGCATGTGTGTGTGGGGCATGCAGGCAAGGGGTGTGCGTGTGTGCGGGACGTGCAGGCAAGGGGTGTGCGTGGGGGGCGTACAGGCAAGGGGTGTGCGTGCAGGCAAGGTGTGTGCATGTGTGAGGGGCATGCAGGAAAGGACTGTGTGTGTGTGGGGATGTGCAGGTAAGCAGTGTGCGTGTGTGTGGGGTGTGCAGGCAAGCAGTGTGCGTGTATGTGTGTGGGGATGTGCAGGTAAGCAGTGTGCGTGTGTGGGGGGTGTGCAGGCAAGCAGTGTGCGTGTATGTGTGTGGGGTGTGCAGGCATGCAGTGTGCGTGCATGTGTGTGTGTGTGTGTGGGGGGGGCGTGCAGGCAAGTAGTGTGCGTGTGTGGGGGGTGTGCAGGCAAGCAGTGTGCATGTGTGTGTGGGGCGTGCAGGCAAGCAGTGTGCATATGTGTGTGTGGGGGGGTATACAGGCAAGGAGTGTGTGTGTGTGTGTGTGTGTGTGTGTGTGTGCGTGCTGGCAAGGTGTATGTGTGTGTGGGGGGGTGTGCTGGCAAGGTGTGTGTGTGTGTGTGTGTGTGTGTGTGTGTGTGTGGGGGCGTGCAGGCAAGGAGTGTGCATGTGTGCGGGACGTGCAGGCAAGGAGTGTGTGTGTGTGTGGGCCAAAGTACACAAGGAGTCCGTGGGGGGAATGATTCATGTACATGCAATTTTGAGCTTACTTTGCATGCAAACAGACTACTGAAGAAGTCGTCGGGGAAATTGTTTTATTTTTGTGCTTGGGCATACATGGACAAAGTAAGGGAACCTTGGGGAAATGATTGGTTTTGTTGTCATCTGGTCGTGCTTGTGCATCCATGGACAGACTTCTGAGAGAGTTGTTAGTGGAAATCTTTCTTTTTGGTGCTTGTGCTAACATTGACAAACCTGAGTGAGCAGGGTCATTGGAGAAAATGTTTCTCTGCATTAGTTGTGCTTACTTAGACAAAGTAATGAAGGGGTTTTGTTGGGGAAAAATGTTTAAATTTTGAGCTTGTGCATGCATGTCCAACATATACAAGGCATCAGTGGGGGAAATTATTCATTTGGATGTAATTTGGTGCTTACTATGCATACCAGCACACTGCTGAAGAAGTCATTGGGGGAAATGCTTTTTTTTTTGTTTTTGGCCATACATGTTAGAACTGCATAAGGGAACCATTTGTGGAAATGATCCATTTGGATGTCATTTGGTAGTGCTTCATGGACAGACTTCTCACTGTTAGGGGAAATGTTTCATTTTTGCTGCTTGGATATACATGGACAAACCTGACTGGGTCATATGAGGAAACACATATCATTGCTTTGGCTTACATTGACAAAGTGACGTCGTGGAAAAAGACAGACTAAATTTCATACTTCATGCCCTTCCATGTTAATGCAAACTTGATTTGTTTTTGCTGTTAAGACCAATGCTATTAATGACTTTGTCAATATTTCTTGCTCCAAAACGGTCATAGGTGTGTGTGAATGCAAGCAAGGGGTGTGTGTGTGTGTGTGTGTGTGTGTGTGAATGCAAGCGGGGGGGTGTGAATGCAAGCAAGGGGGCATGGTGTGTGTGTGTGCTAGCAAGGGGGGCATGGTGTGTGTGTGGGTGTATGCAAGCAAGGGGGGCATGTCTGTCTCTGAGTGAGTCTGTCTGTCTCTGAGTGAGTGAGTGAGTCTGTGAGTGATTCTGTCTGTCTGAGTGAGTTTGTGAGTGAGTCTTTGTCTCTGTCTGAGTGAGTGAGTCTCTCTGTGAGTGAGTCTGTCTCTATGAGTGAGTCTGTCTCTATGAGTGAGTCTGTCTCTATGAGTGAGTCTGTCTCTATGAGTGAGTCTGTCTGTCACTGAGTGAGTGAGTCTGTCTGTCACTGAGTGAGTGAGTCTGTCTGTCACTGAGTGAGTGAGTGAGTCTGCGAGTGAGTCTGAGGGAGTCAGAGAGTCTGTGAGTGAGTGAGTCTGCGAGTGAGTCTGAGGGAGTCAGAGAGTCTGTGAGTGAGTGAGTCTGTCTGAGCGAGTGAGTGAGTCTGCCTGAGTGAGTGAGTCTGCCTGAGAGAGTGAGTCTGCCTGAGAGAGTGAGTCTGCCTGAGCGAGTGAGTCTGCCTGAGCGAGTGAGTCTGTCTGTCTGAGCGAGTGAGTCAGTGCTTTACATACAAGCAATTGTTAAGGAATTTACAGTACAGCAAAAATGAGAGTAGACCCCACATCTGTTATACGTTGCAGATTTGTTATAACTTGCAGATAATCACTGGCAACCATACAGTATTTGGTAAATGGACACAGAATATGCATGTCCAATGTCCTGAGTTTGCTGTAATGCACTGTTTGGTAATCCTGTTGTGGACAAATTAACTTCAATTAAATTGTGGTGCAGCACTGAGCATTTTAGAAATCCTGAAAGTAACATGGATTTTAATACAGATTAATGCAAAAATGTAATGCCCTAAAACTGACCCCCCCCCCTTTTTTTTTTTTTTACACCACTGCAGTCAAAATGTTTGGTACCTTCATAGGTTCATAGGTAGGTACTAGGCTATCGGCCCAAAGGCCTATGCAAACCTAGCCAACAAGGTTCCCTGGCTTACGCCACCCAAGCCAGGGAACCTTGTTGGCTAGGCTTGCATAGGCCCTTGGGCCGATAGCCTAGTACCTACCTATGAAGGTACCAAACATTTTGACTGCAGTGGCATGGCGTAAGCCAGGGAACCTTGTTGGCTAGGCTTGCATAGGCCCTTGGGCCAATAGCCTAGTACCTACCTATGAACCTATGAAGGTACCAAACATTTTGACTGCAGTGGTGTAAAAAAAAAAAAAAAAAAAAAGGGACAGTTTTAGGGCATTACACTTTTGCATTAATCTGTATTAAAATCCATATTACTTTCAGGATTTCTAAAATGCTCAGTGCTGCACCACACAGTGAGTCAACAGGAAGGCCTGAGAATGGAAGATCAAAAGGCTTGCAAAACAACGTGGTATTAAGCATGGATGGTTATTTCATGACAGCCTGTGGTGCAGCTAAAAAAATGTCCCACTGTCAGAGTAAGACTGGAAGTGGTAAGCAGGCCATTACTCAAGACTCCTGCTGTGAAATGTCAATCACAGCAGTAAGCAGCTCAAATTACCTGCTGCTGTCTGACAGCTAGGGAGGTGGTGTGAAGGGGGAGGGGACAGGAATAGAAGAACTACAAGTCAAGGATAACAAAAGACTTAAAAATTAGCAAGTCTAACAAGAAGCTGCAGTAACTGCAATCTGTTATTCTAAAAGTGTATTAGTTCTGGTTTAAGCACTTGGGTTTCAGGCCAGTTATTTTACATTAAGAAGGTTCGTGGTCTGCACTCTTGTGGGAGGAGAGGCTGGACTCTGCCCTTCTGAGCTGGGAATTTCTGGTTAAAGGCTTATAGTGCCTGCATATTTGAACTGTTTCTTACTGAAATTGGTACACCTTGTTTGCTGTAGCATAGACTAGATCCAGGCCTGCTGAATCTAGCTTTGTTTGTATGCTTGTTGTTTGCTTATTTCCCTGAAACGCTAATTTCACCTAAAACGCGGCTTTTCAGCATTTCTGTGGATCCCTAGTGATATCCGCATTGCTTACTGTACTTATTTCCTTGTTTCACTTGAAAGAGAGTTACTGTTTGTCGTTTTTCCATTTAAGTTACCTGTAACACATTGCATTTAAGTTACCTGGCACTTGCTCACTAAGTCAGCACTAAAAAATTAAAAGCACTACACCCTCACAAACTCCCCTTGAGTACCTTGTTCCCCACTGGCCCTTTTTTTCAATTATAAAGGAATTCCCAATACTATTCTAGCATGTCCAAAGGTCAGTTGTCAATCTCCTCTCCGGTCCAGCTGGTGAATCTGGGAATCTTGAGGCAATGTTACAACTGCCTCATGTACACAGACAACCCTCTCCTCCTCCCAACAAATTCCAACACATGTGAGAGATGCAACCATATATCCAAACTGGAGGCTAAGCTCTCTCAACTCAGTACTGGCGTAACCAGTCAGGAGGAGAAGGAAACCACACTCACTACAATTCCAGTCTCACATAGACCTACCACGACAGCAAACCAAACACATAAACACACAAAACATACTCGGAGGCTCTAAATAAAAATCTGCCTAAGCAGCAGAGACCTCCAAAGCAGACACCCAAGCAACCGCTACCCCAAAACAAAACATGTGCAACACATAGCTCACAAAGCCAGTGTGCCGAACAGTCACAGCCCTTAAGGCTAAACAACACACCTGATACACTTGTAATAGGTGACTCTATCGTCAGGCACACTGACGTCCTGCTCACCAGGCTGAAAGTACAGTTTTGTACCTACCATAAATGTAGATGTCCGAATTGGATAGCATCTGCAGTCATAACAACTGGGTTGTCCTGTCGTCAGGCAGCCCTTCAGTCGGCCGGATTCCAAAGTCCGGGTCCGGCTTCGGCTGATGTCGCACTTCACCCGACGTCATCTCTGCTGGTCTTCAGGTATAAAAGCATCAGCCGACGCCATTTTCTTCAGTGTTTCTTGCCCCAGATGCCAGAAGCCCTATAGAAGGCTAAAAATTTTGGATAGATGCCAATGTTTCCAAAAGATAGAGGTAAACACAAAAATAAGCATGTATGTACATAAATACAAACAAATACACCATGAAAGAAATCCCCCCACTAGCTAGCTATTAGAAGGGTAAACACCCTAGGAGTACCACAGAGGGAAGGAGGGAGGGTAATCCTGACTGCAGATGCTATCCAATTCGGACATCTACATTTATGGTAGGTACAAAACTGTACTATGTCCTTCATGGATGCATCTGCAGTCATAACAACTGGGTAGAATACCATAGCCAACTAGGGAGGAGGATAAAAGTAGATTATGGTGTGTTTAGGATCCCTTGCAGAACAGCAGTGGCAAACCCTGCTCGGGATCTGGAATATAGAGGTAAATTATAATGCTTGGCAAATGTATGCACGGAGGTCCAAGTAGCCGCCTCAATAATGTCTTTGGTAGCCACTCCTCGTAAGAAGGCTGTGGTAGTGGCTGTTGCCCTTGTAGAATGAGGTCTTATGTTCTGTGGAATTGGTTTTCCATGGAAGGAGTAACAGAATCGTATGCAATTTCCTATCCATTTGGAGATTGTCTGTTTGGAAATAGCTTTTCCTTCCCTTCCTGTTGCATAGGCTACTTAAAAGTTGGTCAGTCTTTCTGCTATTTTTGTTCTGTCCAAGTAGTAGCGTAGCTGTCTATGTACATCCAAGGTATGCAGTATTCTTTCCCCTCTGTTTTGTGGGTTGGGAAAGAAGGTAGGTAGGTGGATTGCTTGGTTTAAAGACACTCTGGATACCACCTTAGGCATAAATGTAGGATTAGTCCTCATGGACACTCTATCTTGGTGGAAGATTAGAAAGGGTTGCACTGCCATTAAGGCCTGTAGTTCTGAAACCCTCCTTGCTGAAGTAATTGCCAGTAGGAAAGCAGTTTTCCATGACAGGTGTTGTAGGTCTGCTGTTGCTGCTGGTTCAAAGGTGATAGTGTCAATTTTTCTAGCACAAAGTTCAAGTCCCAAGCTGGCAATGGTGGTTTCCTTGGAGGTTTTACATTCTTGATTCCTCTGAGGAACTGCCTGAGCAAAGGGTGTGAAAAACAGGTAGAGCAAAACTGTATTCTGCCGAAATAGCTGATGCATGAATCTTGATGGAGGAGTAGGACAGGCCTGAATGAAGTAGTTCGCCAGATACTCCAGAATGTTAGGCATATCTATGTTTGATACATCTTTTCCTCTTTCAGAACTCCAAATGACAAACCTTTTCCATTTCCCAGCATAATTCCTTCTAGTTGAAGGCCTGCGTGCTTCAAGAATAATGTCTTTAACTCTTTGTGAAAGTTCTATATTAGCAGCTGCTATGTGATGTTCCATGCAGTCAGTTGCAGCGTTTTTAGGTTTGGATGCATGGTGCTGAAGTTGTTCTGAGTTAGCATCAAAGGCATCAGGGGTATTGGCCACATATTGTTCTGAGACATGCTCCTCAGCAGTGGGTACCAATGCTGTCTTGGCCAGTTTGGAGCTATCAGGATTATCCTTGGACGTTCCTCCTTGATTTTTAGTAGTACTTTGTGTATCAAGGGAAGAGGTGGGAATGCATATGCTGTTAGGCCTTTTCAGCTGAAGGAGAGCGAGTCCACTTTCCATGCTAGTGAGTGGAATGCCCTTGTGCAGAATTTTTTGAGCTGGTGATTGAAAGGTGATGCGAATAGATCTATCTGAGGCATTCCCCATTTCTTCGAGATGGTCTTGAAGATATCCGGGTGCAGCTGCCATTCGTGGGCATCCGATGTGGTCCTGCTTAACATATCTGCTAGAGAGTAAGAATGAGTGCCTCCCTGTTTGTTGATGTACCACATGACTGTGGTGTTGTCTGTCCTTATCATCAAGTGATCCTCCTTGAGAAATGGTCTGAGCTTTTGGATTGCCAGTTTTACTGCCAGCATTTCTTTTAGGTTGATGTGCAGGTGAAGTTGGTCCTGTGTCCACAATCCTTGTACGCATTTGTCCAGCATATGCGCCCCCCATCCTAGGTCTGAAGCATCTGTTGTGATGGTCTGGCTTGCTTGACCCTTGCGAAAGGGCAGGCCTGGGTTTGACTGGCATGCCTGAGCCCACCATAGGAACTCCTGTTTTAAGCATGGTATTAGTGGGATTTCCGTTTCTAGGCTGTGTCTGTGTTGGGACCATAAATTCTTTAGGTACCACTGTAGTTTTCTCATATGTAGTCTGGCAAATGGAACCAAGATTATGCATGATGCCATGAAACCCAAGGCCTGCAGTACCTTTCTTGCTGTTAACTTGTTCAGTTTTGTTAGTGCCAAGAAGTAAAGAGGGAGTTCTTTTGTTTTTCTGTAGTTAGGAATGCCATTTGTCTTACTGTGTCCAATTCCGCTCCCAGGAAAGTCCTTGTCTGGGATGGTATCAGTCTTGACTTTTGTAAATTGACTGTGTATCCCAGTGCTTGAAGCAAGTAAATGACCCTTTGTAAATCTGTTGTCAGCTTGCTTTTGTTGTCTCCTTGTATCAGGCAGTCGTCCAGGTATGGATAAATTTGAATTCCTGTAGTCTGCAATGGCGATTACTGATGCCAGGCATTTTGTGAATACTCTGGGCAGTAGATAAGCCAAAGGGCAATGCTGAGAATTGATAGTGCTCTGATCCTGCAAGAAATCTGAGGTATCTTCTGCAGATTGGTCGAATGGGGACGTGCAGGTATGCCTCCTTGAGATCTAGAGTTACCAGCCAACACTCCTTGCCCAGCATGGGAAGAAGTTGCTGTAGGGTCAGCATTTTGAATTTTGGGACAATGATGTAAGTATTCAGGGTGGACAGGTCTAGAATTGGTCTCCAACTTTTTTCCTTTCTTGGAACTAGGAATAGTCTGGAGTAGAACCCCTTTCCTTGCTCTGCTGTTGGCACTTTCTCCACAGCTCTCATGTTTGCTAACTCCATTATCTGTTGTAGAGCCTCTGTCTTTTGATTTGGAGGTAGATTTGGCATTCCTCTTTTGTCTGGTAAAGTGTGGAAGTGGAACCGGTAACCTTGATCTATGGTTCGTAAAATCCACTTGTCCTTTGTTATGTGGAGCCAGTTTTTTGAAAATAAGGTTAGCTTTCCGCCTAGAGGAGCTGCTATTTGTTCCCTGGTAGGCGGGTTTAGGATTAAGTCACTGTGGCTGTGTTGATGTAGTGGCAGGTGTTGAGTCTGTGCCTCTGTTGTTACCTTGCCACTGTTGTCCTCTGAAGGCACCTCCTCTGGATTGGTTTCTGCCCCTGGAACGTCTATTTCTGCCCCTTTGAGGTCTTGTGGAGT
Source organism: Protopterus annectens (assembly GCF_019279795.1). Taxonomy (NCBI): domain Eukaryota; kingdom Metazoa; phylum Chordata; order Ceratodontiformes; family Protopteridae; genus Protopterus; species Protopterus annectens. The sequence continues at coordinate 373,188,893 of NC_056731.1, forward strand.
CAGGAAAGGACCAATTTTTGGCAGGCCAGTTCCTGCTAAACCTTGGGGGTTGAACCTGCAAGAAATCTTTAACTGTCTGGACTGATTTTGCCTTTTCTTCCATTTTCTTCATAACCTGCTGGGCAGGTGTACCAAACAAACTTGTTTTATCCATAGGAGCATCTAGCAATTTAGATTTAACATGATCCGGTAAAGCTTGCTCCTTTAGCCATGCATGCCTTCTAATTACAGTGCCAGTCATGGCTGATCTAAATGAAGCCTCCAGTGCATCATAGCCACATTTTAAAGAGTGGTTACTAACTTGCTGTATGTTATTTACCATTTCTAATACATATTTCTTATCAAGAGATTCATCAGTGGTTAGCTTTTAGTTAACTGATCAAGCATAAACTCTTGGTATTGTATCATGTGAAACTGACAGTTTAAAGCTCTAGCTGAGAGAGTGGCTGAAGTGTAAACCTTTTACCCCATCTGTCTAATGACCTTGCTTCCCTTTCAGAAGGAACGGGGTTTTTAGCTATGGTCGCGGCTACTGCCTTGGGACCCTGGGAAATAGTTTCGGGGTCTGCAAGAGGGGCCTTGTAAAGGTGGTGATGAGTATCTGGCACCCTGTAAAATCTGTCTGGTTTGGCAGGGGCTGTGGGTAAAGAATCTGGAGCGGAGCAGACATCATTGAAAGCATCATCCACCACAGAGAGAACAGGAGGTATAGCTAAGGGCCTGTGCTGTGGAAGGTGCAAAAGGTCCTAAGTCTTTTCCTGGAGTCTGAAAAATCCTGTTGCTGCCATTGGAACTGTTCTCGCATGGCATGCAAGGTTTCCCCAAAGGAGAATTCTTCTGGTGGGGAAGCAGCTGGAATGGATTCTTCAGCATCAGAATCTTCAAAATTGGAGAAAGGAGCCTCTGGCTGGTCAGTTATGTCTGATTCATCAGCAGAATCATCAGAGGACACTGGCTCATGGGGCTCTGCCCTAGGTCTCTTCTCTGGGGCTGAGAGGCCCTGTCTGGGTGAGATTGAGATCCTCTAATTAATGAAATTAAATCTTCTGCCAAAGTAAGCATTTGAGAACTGGAAGAGGGCCTGGTTGAGGGGGGTTTAACAGGCACTGTTTTAGTAGTCTTGGCTGCTTTAGCCCTGGCGAAGGCCTTAATGGACATGGCTGCTGGAGGCCTAGCTGCACCACGTGCTGGGGTAGAGACATCCAAGGGAATGGTGTCTGATAAGTCAGTGGTAAGCACCGTAGTGGGTAAAATTTCTGAGGCCGATTCAAGAGTGTTAGCAGGGACCTCAGTTGTAGAGGTAGATTCAGCTGTATTTTGATCAGTTTTCTCGGTTTTGGCCGAAACCGAGACACTCGCGGTTTGCTTAAGTATGGTTTCGGCCGAAACCGCGGACCGCGAGTGTCGGTCTTTTTCTTTGCGTTTTTTGGCAGAATGCGTAGTCGGAGGATCCGACGGCATAATGTACGCAAAATCAGAACCGAAAAACTGTTCTGCAAACTCCGACCGACGTCTAAGGGTTCGTCGGTTGAAAGAAGCACAGGACGAACAGGCTGCTACGTCGTGGGCTGGGCCTAAGCAAGGCAGGCAGTAAGAGTGGAAATCTTTATGAGGTATTTGTTTCCCACAGGTTAAACAATTATTAACTTTTTCTGACATCGGCTGAGGCAAGAAAGAGTCCCCAACGGGGTACTTAGCTTTAGAAGTCTTCGAAGTAGTATTCGGTAGAAGTAATCTCTGGATCCGACCGACCGGCACTTGCGAACAGCTTCTGCTTCGGGCGCCACGCGGCAAGAAAGACTGAAGAAAATGGCGTCGGCTGATGCTTTTATACCCGAAGACCAGCAGAGATGACGTCGGGTGAAGTGCGACATCAGCCGAAGCCGGACCCGGACTTTGGAATCCGGCCGACTGAAGGGCTGCCTGACGACAGGACAACCCAGTTGTTATGACTGCAGATGCATCCATGAAGGACATCAAGGAGAAGGTCACGGTGAGCTGCCTGTCGGGCGCTAGGATCCGCCACATAACACAAGCACTCAGGTCACTCCAAGGCAAGTACAAATATGACTCAGTCATTGTCCATGCTGGTGTGAATGACCTGAGACGTACCTCCCTGGACTACATGAAAAGAGACATAGAGGAGCTCTCTGAGCATGTAGCCCAGGCCGGTATGACCCTGACCTTGAGTAGCATCTTACCCTCACCAAGAATTATGCCACAATATGAAGACAAGATGATCAATTTCAACAATTGGCTTGAGTATTGGTGTCATTCTAAGGGGATCCAATGCCTGTCAGCCTGGGATGACATGCTCGACAAGCCACGATGCTTCGCTAGGGATGGTTTGCATCTGTCACCCCTGGGCTTTCGGATATTGGCAAAGGCTCTTGCTACCCCCATAATGCCTTTTTTAGGCAAGGCTCAAAAGACAAACCCACCTCCATAGGTATCACAAGGGATAAGAAACTAAGAGTAATGCTACTCAACGCCAGAAGTCTAAACCTCAAGCTGCACGCACTCGAAACTCTCCTTAGCATGGAGAGCATCGATATCTGTGCAGTAACAGAAACCTGGTTCAAGGCTCCCGAGAGCACCCCAGCACTACCAGGTTATACCTCATACCATGCTTTTCGGCCCCAAAACTTGGACCGAACCACAAAAGGAGGGGGAGTATCAATATTCGTCAAAGATACCCACACCTCCAGGTTGGTGGCACAGCACGAAGCATCAGAGACTATACATGTGCAACTAACAGTGGGTAAAACTGCCTTCCAGTTTATAGCCTGCTACAGACCACTCTCCCCAAACCCAGGAACCCCACTCGGCCTTCCTGAGAACACTGGAAAATATGAGGGTCTCTCCAAACACAATTATATTGGGCGACTTCAACTACCCAAACATAGACTGGGAGCATTACTCTAGCTCCAACACCCTAGCCCAAAGGTTCCTAGAATTTATAAACTCAAATGCTATGGAACAACTTGTTACCACTCCCACAAGAGGGGAAAACATACTGGACCTGATCATCACCAACATGGGGACTCTATGCTCCAGACCAGAAGTGTATCCCTCACTGGTAAGATCAGACCATACACTAATCTCAGTGGATATTCACATCCCGACCCCACCCCCTGCCCAGAAAACCACAGTGAAAAACTTCTCTAAAGCAAATTTTACACTTCTCAAAACCAAGGTGGAATCCTTCAAAGCCCCCGGGCCTGTGGAAAATACGGCCCAGACTGCAGAATCCTTTATAAACGCATTCTATGAACACTTTCAGGAATGCATGGATCATGCAATCCCAAATAAAACCAAGACCCAATCCTCCAAAGGCAGACGTCCTGTCTGGTGGACCCCAGCCATAAACAAACTATACAATAGAAGGAGGAAGCTACTACATGATAGAGCAAAATCCTAAAAAGGGAAGGCATCTCTGATCAGTATTAGCAAAAAACTACGGGCACTCATAAAATCGTCTAACGCCAGCTTCGAGAGAAAAATTGCACAGGACACTAAGGATAATCACAAGGCTTTCTTTAGTTATGTTAGGAACCTGGGTGGGAATTCCCAGATATGCTCAGAATTAGTCCAAAATGACAAAAAATACACCAAACCCACAGACATTGCCAACATCCTAGCTGACAGGTTCAGCGCAAACCCCCCCCCACACCAAAAGGGCAAATATCTATCCAAGCAGAGTGCTGCCCCCCTGACATCTCAGATGCTCAGGTAAGAGCCGCCCTCTCCAAAGCAAAAAACACAGCATCAATGGGACCAGACGGAACATAAAACTACTGTTCAATCTCAGCCTTACTACAGGATATGTACCCAAAGAGTGGCATACAGTAACAGTGGTCCCTCTCCACAAAGGTGTTGCCTCAACGGATCCTGGAAACTATCACCCCATAAGCCTGACTAGCTTGGTCTGCAAAGCTTTGGAAAGGATCATCATGGACCTCATAAATAAAGACATTGGGGACCTACAGACACTGGATCCTACCCAGTTCGGCTTTGTTAAGGGCAGATCCTGCCTCTTAAACCTGGTCAATTTCTTTGAAACAGTCACCAAGGCCATTGACGAGGGGAAGGTGGTCCACACACCCTACCTCGCAAAAGCCTTCGATACAATACCCCACTCGGGCATTACAGATAAGCTCACCAGCTTAAATATAAACCCCTATGTCACTAGATGGGTTGCAAACTGGCTCAAGGACAGAACCCACATGGTTAGAATTGCCGGAGCCATGTCAGACTCCAAACCAGTTACAAGTGGCGTCCCACAAGGCTCAGTCCTGGGACCTCTCTTGTTCGGTATATATTTCTCGGAGGTACAGGCCAACATGGAAGGACTGTGGCTGACCAAGTTCGTAGATGACTGCAAACTGGGCGCCATAATCGACTCTCCAGCCGACACAAGCATCCTCCAAAAGGGCCTCATAGAAACAGACAACTGGTGCCAGAGCCATGGCCTCAAGCTAAACGCCAAAAAGTGTACAGTCATCCTCTTTGGCAAAAATAAAGTGCCCACAAATTACCACATAGGTGGTAATCCATTAAGTACAGAAGAAGTAATTAGGGACCTGGGGACCCAAGTTGACAGCAATCTCTCATTTGACAACCACGTGGCCAAAGTGGTTAGAAGAACATTTTATATAGCCCACCTAATCATGAAGGGATTCACATCTAGATCAGGGGAGGTCATCGTGCCTCTTTACTCATCCCTCATCAGGCCCATAATTGAGTACAATGCCCCCTTTGGGATGTACCTTACCAGACACCTGCAGCAACTGGAAAGACCCCAAAAGTACCTCACCAAGAGGATCAAAGGGCTCAAACAGATGCCATATGCTGCCCGGTTAAAGAAACTCCAGCTCTACTCAGTGGCATACCGCCTGCTCAGAGGCGATCTGTACCTGACGTATAAAGCCATGTCCAACCCGGAATTAATGGACATGCTGCACCTCAGAAAATCCAAATCCCATCGAGCTACGCGCTCGAGAGACTTGAACCTCACCACTGAAATAAATAGGACATGCTGGAGAGACAGATTCATAACCCAGAGGCTCCCTTCACTCTGGAATAAAATCCCAGTCCAGGTTAGGCAGAGTCCCTCATTGACTCTCTTCAAGAGGAATCTTGATGAGTGGATGGGAGATCGTAGGTTTACACCGGGTATCACTTCTGTGTCACTGTTAGACAGAGGCACAGTATACTAACCTCGAAAAAGGGCATAGCAAAATTATGGGTGGCGAAAGCCAAACACACTCTGGCTAGGCTTATTAATGCCCTAGGGCAGATAGCCTAGTACGAACCTATGAACAAAAACTTTGAAAGTCTGTTATTTGGCATTTCAGCTGCTTGTGGTATAATTAGTCACTGAAAAACAACCATTGTTTTGTTAAAAGTTTGTGACTGAAGCAACAGACTGGATACATGCTAAGTGAATACTGTGACAGCAACTGGGGAACAGGGACACCTGTGTGATGTCATGGTTTTGAGACAAACAGTGCATTGTGGGGTAGCAGGAGACTTAGTAATGCTTAGAAAATACTTCAATATCCTAACCCCCATGTGGTAAGAGTATAAAATTACGTATAAAAATTAAAAAAAAAAAAAAACTGTAAATGGTCCCAAGAGTGCTGTTAAAATATAGGAAATATCAAAACTTGATGAAATACATGTTTTTTTCAGTCTGTGGGTGCGGTTCTCCTTTAACTGCATGGTGGTCTGCCACTGTTTCATGGTTACTGTAATGTAGTCGACCAGTGCAGGGTGTATCTTACACATTTTTAAGCACTCTTATCCATGAATGTGGGATACTATCAAATGCTTTTTTGTAGTCAATCCATGCCATGCTTAGATTCTTCCCCTTTTTACAGTTCTCCACTATGATTAACGACAAATGATCCTTTGTTCCATACAACTTTCTTTTATTGCCCTTTTGTTCTTCTGCCATGATCGAGTTTTTTTTACTCTGTCGGCATCAATTTCAGTGTATAGTTTATACGTTGTTGGAAGGCAAGTTATTGGTCTATAGTTTTTAGACTTCCATTTTTAATTTCTCCATATCTTTTAGGTTTCTAATACCATGATGGGAATGGACCCCATTCCTAAGTCAAAGTATGATTAAAGTTCATGAAACAAGTATTGTTTCACTCTTTGATGTCAGCCAAAGTGCTCTTCGCAGCACCCGCAATGTGCCCAGTAATGACTCCTTCTGTAATTTGTATGGAGTTGCATGTATTGGTAGCACATCTAAATATGACTGCAGACTTTTTTATAAGACCCTTTACTTCAACTACTATTGGAACTATCTGGGTATCTTTCTTCCACATTGCTCTCTTTTCTGCTTGCAAATCCTGACATTTTATGAGTTTGTCTCTCTATACGCAGGACACTGTAGTCACTGGGTATGGTGATTTCAATGATCAATGCTACTTTTGTCTTCTTTTCTTGGACCACTACATCCGGTCTTCTAGCAACTATCTTTTGAACTGTTGGTAATACATGATCCCATGTGATGTAGACCATCATTTTCTATGATGCTTTATGGCTCATGTCTTCACTGTTTTTCAGCCATTTCAGTACCATAATGGTTGCACAATCCCCAGTGCAACAGTTTTGCCACATTATTATGCCTTTCAGCATACAGTCCTGCCATTAGTATGTCGCAACCATCAACGAGGTGTGCAACTGTTTCCAATTCTCCACAGATAGAGGGCCCTGATGGACAGAGAGTCATCAGACAGAAAATCAGACCATACCTGATAGGACCAAAACAAGCTCTTGAAGGAAGAGCAAGCCTGCCTGTTGGACAATTGCCATTAACAGACTTTACAATAACAGGAAGAAATTGTTGTCGAAAAGTAAGACGGAGTATGCCCTAAACTGGAAAAACTCCCTCCTCAGCTTAAGCAAGCAAACAAGACTTCTTGTGAAGTCCTCCAAAGCAAACTATAAATCCAAATTAGTGTCCTTAACTAAGGACAACCATAAAGTGTTCTTTAGTTACATCCGTGACCTAAGAAGGTAAGACCCAGATTTGCACCGAACTGGTAGTTAATGATTCCACATACACGGAAACCTGTTAGCTGACAACTTCTGTGAAAACTTCATTCCCCCATCCTCACCACTCATACCCCATGACACTCCTTCCACCTATCACCCACCTTGTATCTCTAGAGAGCAGGTTATAAATGTCCTCCCTTAGGCCAAAAACACAGCATCTATGGGACCTAATAACATCCCAGGCTACGTCCTACATGGACTCCAACAACAATTAACAACACCATTGGGTACACTTTTCAGTCACTGTCTAAGCACTGGCTTCGTCCCAGCTGAATGGAAATGACCACCGTTATCTATCCCCTTGCACAAAGGTGGTGCTTCCACTGGCCCCGGGAACTATAGACCTATTAGCCTGACTAGCCTTATCTGCAAGGCCATGGAGCAAATCGTCATGGACCTGATCAACAAAGACATAGGTAATCTCCAAACACTTGACCTTACTCAGTTTGGATTTGTCAAAGGGAGATCATGGCAGTTAAACCTGGTGGACTTCTTCAAGACAGTCAAGAGAAAGTACAGTTGTGTACCTACCATAAATGCAGATGTTCGAGTGTATTCACTGTTGCAGTCATTACAATTAAGTTATCCTGCTGGCAGGCTACCCGCAGTCGGCCCAAGTTCCAAAGTCTAGGTCCGGCATCGGTTGCTGTCGCCCCCTCCCTGACGTCAGTGCGCCAGGGGTATAAAAGATGCAGTCAACGCCATTTTTTTCAGTTTTTCTTGCCCCAGATGTTAGGTGACCCCAAATTGGTAGGCTCACTAATGCCCAAAAACATGCATAAACAAAGAACAACTTTTCCTTCATCTACAAGCAAATATACCACATAGGTTGTATAGAATAGAGAAGTGCAGATAAAGTCCCAGCAAGGAAAAGGGGGATGGAGGGAGGGTAACCTGGACTGCAACAGTGAATACACTCGAACATCTACATTTATGGTAGGTACACAACTGTACTATGTTCATCGTGTTTCACTGTTGCAGTCATTACAATTGGGTTGAATCCCAAAGTTATGGTAGGGAGGCTGGTCCTAAACAGGATTAGGAGAGGCTATCAGGCCCTGCAGAACTGCAGTGGCAAAGCCTGTCCTGGATTTAGACTAGACAGGCAAGTGATAGTGCTTTGTAAAAGTATGCATTGAACTCCAAGTTGCAGCCTCTAAGATGTCTTTGGTTGGTACTCCTCTAAGGAAGGCTGCTGAAGTGGCTGCTGCTCTGGTGGAATGTGGCCTAATGCCCTTAGGCACTGATTTGCCATGCTGGGAATACCAGAAACGAATGCATTGGCCTATCCACTTTGAAATAGTCTGCTTTGAGATAGGCTTTCCTTGTGATCCTGCAGCATAAGCTACTAGAAGTTGTTCAGTCTTTCTGAAAGCTTTGGTTCTGTCCAAGTAGAAGCGTAGCTGTCTGTGAATGTCCAAAGAATGCAGAAGTGTCTCAACCTTATTCTGTGGGTTTGGGTAAAAAGTTGGCAAGTGAATTGTTTGGTTAAGGGCCACACTGGTCACTACCTTAGGCATAAATGTAGAGTTTGTCCTCAGAGAAACCCTGTCATAGGTTCATAGGTTAGTACTAAGCTAACTGCCCTTACGAGCCATTTTAAGCCTAGCCAATTATCCCTTGTGAGACTCAAACCCTGCACCTTGTGTTTGTAAGGCAAACACCTTAACCATTAGGCCACCCTCCCAACCCAAACAACCGGTCTCTGCATGGCTCAAACCCGGGACCCTGCACACCACAGATGATGTGCTTTTACCACTAAGCCATGGCAGATATTCAGGATGGAAAATGATAAAAGGTTCCACAGCCATGAGTGCCTGTAACTCTGAGACTCGTTTAGCAGAGGTTTTTTCTAGGAGCAGAGCTGTCTTCCAGGATAAGAATTTTATATCAGCTGCAGAGGCTGGCTCAAAGGGAGGCAGTGTAGGTTTTTCCAAGACATAGCTGAGGTCCCATTGTAGGTAATGGTGCTCTCCTTGGGGGTCTAATGTATTGGCCCCTCTGAGGTACTGCCTTAGTAATGGATGGGAAAAAATAGGTGGTTCTGAATTGTAATGAGCTGAAATGGCAGAGGCATGAATTTTAATGGATGAGAAGGAAAGGCCTTTATCCAGCATCTCAGTTAAGTATTGCAAAATCTGAGGAATATTTGGAACAATCGTGTCAGTACCTTGTGCCTGGTTCCAAGCACAGAATCTCTTCCATTTTTCTGCATAAGATTTTCTGGTGCTAGGCCTCCTGGCCTCCAAAATAACATCCATAACTGCTTTAGAAAGAGGTCTGTCTTGAATGGCTACATTATTCGCCATACTGCCAGGTTTAGGGTCCTGAGTTGGCTGTGCAGTATCTGACTGCCTTGTTGAGTCAATAAGTGAGGAATTTGAGGCAGCGTCCAAGCTGGGCATTGGGACAAGCTCTTTAGGATTAGGTACCAGTGCTGGCGGGGCCAGTCTGGGGCAATCAGAATAATTTTTGGCTTCTCTTGTCTGACCTTGATGAGTACCTTGGGGAGGAGAGGCAGAGGAGGAAAGGCATATACTGTTAGTTTTTTCCAGCTGAAAGACAGAGCATCCACTTTCCATGCTTGCTTGTGATAAGTCCTTGTGCAGAATCTTTGTAGTTGGCAATTGTGAGGAGAGGCAAATAGGTCTATGTCCGGGCATCCCCAGTTCTTTGTTATCATGCTGAAGACTTGTGGATCCAATTTCCACCCGTGGGGATCCATTAGGTTTTTGCTTAATTCGTCTGCCAGAGTATTTATCCTTCCTGGCAGGAACTGTGCTTGCAGATGTACTTGGTAAGTTAATGCTGTGTCCCACAAGTTCATGTCTAGTCTGCAGAGGGGGTAGGAATGTGTGCCCCCTTGCTTGTTTATGTACCACATGACTGGTATTGTCCGTCTTTATCAGTAGCTGTCCTGGATGAAGTAGATCCTTGAAGGCTGTCAGGGCATTTTGAACTGCTAGCATCTCTTTTTGATTGATATGTAGATGCATTTGACTTGCGGACCATGTGCCCTGAATACATCTTCCTGCCATATGGGCCCCCCAGGCATAATCTGATGCATCTGTTGTTAATGTCTGCCTGGCTGTGGGTAAGGTGAATGGCTGTCCCGTGTTGTGGTGACAGGCTTTTGCCCACCATCGAAACTCCTGTTGCAGGGAGGGAATGAGAGTAATTATTGTTTCCTGGCTGTGGCAATGTTGAGTCCAAACACTTTTTAGATACCATTGAAGTTTCCTCATATGCAGTCTTGCATATGGAATTAGCAGAATGCAGGATGCCATGAAGCCCAAAGCCTGCAGAATTTTTCTTGCAGATAACTGGGTCTTTGTTGCCAACATTTTGAAATAAGTAGTCAGATGTCTGTGTTTGTCTGGCGTGAGATAAGCCATCTGGGCAGTTGTATTTAAGCTTGCACCCAGGAATATTCTCTTGAGAGGGTACGAGTTTTGATTTCTTTTCATTTACTGTGTACCCTAGGCCTGCTAGTAATGATTTTACAAATGCCAGATGCTGTAGTACAGTGTCCTTGTTCTCTGCTTGAATAAGGCAGTCGTCCAATTAAGGATATATTTGAATTCCTTTTTGTTTGCAAAAAGCAATTACTGGTGACAGGCACTTTGTGAAGACCCTGGGCGCAGTAGATAAGCCAAAGGGCAGTGCAGAGAATTGGTAATGCACTGAGTCAGCTATACATCTGAGGTATCTTCGGCATGACTGTCTGATTGGGACATGCATGTATGTCTCTTTTATGTCTAAAGTCACAAGCCAAGCCTTCTTGCCCAGCATGGGCAAGAGCTGCTGCAGAGTTAACATTTTAAATTTTGGAATGTCCATGAATGTGTTCAGGATAGACAGGTCCAATACCGGTCTCCAGGTTTTGTCCTTTTCTGGGCACCAAGAATAGCCTTGAGTAAAATCCTTGTCCCTGCTCTTGCTGTGGTACTTGCTGAATGGCTCTCATGTCCATGAGGGATGAAACTTGTTTTTGTGCCTCTGCCCATTGATTGCGTGGCAGGTCTGGCATACCGTTTGGCCTTGGCAGGGTGTGAAAATGGAACCTGTAGCCCTGGGATATGATATTTAAGACCCATTTGTCCTGGGTGATCATATGCCAATTTTGAGCAAAAAGTGCTAGTTTTCCCCCCAAAGGAGCTGCCAGAAGATAAGTGCTTGGTACTGACAGGGGAAAGTCATTGAGACTGTTTCCTGTATGGCTGTGATTTTTCTTTTTCGCTTTTGGAGGTTGAAGCACCCCATTGTTTAGGCCTGCATGAGCCTTGGGGCTGTGATCTGCCTCTGGGGCATCTGTATCTACCTCTTTGTGGCCTGTCTGACACTGGAAATGACCAATTCTTGCAGGCCAGTTCCTGCTAAATCTGGGAGGCTGTACCTGTAAGAAATCCTTGACCGTTTGCATAGATTTAGCTTTGTCCTCCATTCTCTTCAAAACCTCTTCTGCTTTAACACCAAACAATGTATCATGTTGTAGTGCAGCATCTAATAATTTTGCTTTAACATGATCTGGCAGATTCTGTTCTTTTAACCAAGCATGTCTCCTAATGACAGAACCTGTAACAGCGGCCCTGCAAGAGGCCTCTAGAGAATCAAAACCACATTGCAAAGTATGCTATCCTACTTGTTCAGCTGCATGCAATAAATCTTGCATGTCTTTGTTTTCTGCACATTCTGAATTTGTCGACATTTTTTGTTTAAGCAGTGACATTAGATATTGCTGATATTTAAGCATATGAAACTGACAATTTAAAGCTCTTACAGCCAAGGTAGCAGAAGTATAAATCTTTTCCCCTCATCTGTCCAGGGCTCTTGAATCCCTATCAGAGGGTATAGGGTTTTTTGCAGTGGACCTTGACCCCTTTGGGACCCTGAGAGATTGTTTCTGGGTGTGCAGCAGGGTTTTTATAAAGAAATTTATGAGAATCAGGAACCCTGTAGTATCTGTCTGGCTTAACAGGAGCTGGTGGCAAAGAGTCAGGAGACAGTCCGGACTCTGAAAATAAATCATCTACAATGTCTAAAACAGGAGGAATAGCAAGGGGCCTGTGCTGAGGTAATAAAAGGAAGTCTCTGAGCCTTTTCTTGGATTCTGAGTAATCTTGGCTCTCCCAGTGGAAATGCTCCCTCATAGTATGCAGGGTTTCCCCAAAAGAATAATCATCAGGAGGAGAGGCTGAAGGAATATATTCTTCAGCATCAGAATCCTCATAGGGAGGAAGAGAATATTCCTGGTCGTCTGTTTTGGACCTCGGGTGCCTGTCCTTTTCTTTGCGCTTTTTATATACGGTAGTCGGTTGCTCCGACGGCATTATATAGTTAAATCTTCTGCCAAATCGTTCCGATGCTTAATAGTGTGTTGGTTAAATCTAGCACAAAACCGACAACTAGCAACGTCGTGGTCAGGGCCTAGGCAAGGAATACAGTAAGAATGAAAATCCTTATGAGGTATTTGCTTCCCACAAGAAATACAATTATTAACTTTTTCTGACATCGGTCTGGAGCAAGAAAAATGTTTCCCCAACGGGGTACTTAGCTTTAATGAAGACTTCTGATCTGAAATCCGAATGTGAAAATCTCAGGAGTCGGCCGACCGGCACTTGCGAACTGCTTTTGCTTCGGGCACCGCGCGGCAAGTAAGACTGAAGAAAATGGCGTCGGCTGCATCTTTTATACCCCTGGCGCACTGACGTCAGGGAGGAGGCGACAGCAACCGATGCCGGACCTAGACTTTGGAACTCTGGCCGACTACGGGTAGCCTGCCAGCAGGATAACCCAATTGTAATGACTGCAACAGTGAAACCCGATGAACATCCTTGGATGAGCAGAAAACTGTGCCTACAGCCTACCTGGACTTGGCCAAGGCTAATGACACTATTTCCCACTCAGGCATTACTGACAAACTCACCCAGCTAGGTATCAACCCTTATATTGCTAGGTGAGTTGCTAACTGGCTCACCAACAGAACCCATACAGTCAAAATAGGGGAATCCACTTCCAACAGCAAACCCATAACAAGTGGTGTTCCACAGGCATCAGTCTTGGGACCTCTACTGTTCTGAATCTATTTCTCTGAAGTACAAGCTAAAACTTATGGTCTGTGGCTGACAAAGTTTGCTGACAACTGCAAACTGGGAGCAGTGCAAACTGGGAGCAGTCACAGAATCCCCAAACGGTGTCAACATCCTACAAGAGGGTCTTACACAAACAAATAATTGGTGCCAAAGTCATGGCCTCAAACTCAATGCAAAAAACATTATCCCTTTCAGTAAAAGTGATGTTCTAGCTAACTACCGTACATCAATAGAAACACCCTAAGCACCCACTCAGTGCTGACAAACCTGGGCACACAGGTTGACAGCAACCTAACCTTTGATCACCATGTCTCCACAGTGGTAAGAAGGGCATTCTGTATTTCTCATCTCATAAGTAAGGGCATTGCCTCCAGGAATCATAAACTCCCTGTACTCTTCCCTCATCAGGCCAATAATGGAGTACAATGCCCTTTTGGTATGTACCTTTCTGGGCACCTGCAGCAATTGGAGAGAACACAAAAGTTTCTCACAAGCAGAATTCATGGTTTTCAGCATCTGTCCTACGTGGATCAGCTGAAATCACAGTCACTTTACTCCGTTTCATACAAACTACTCAGGAAAGATCTCTGCCTTGTGTATAAGGCAATCTCTGACTCTGCTTTACTGGAAATTTTGCATATCCTTCAGTCCAATGGCTCAAGGGTTACTTACTCTAAAGACCTTATCCTGGCATGTGACATTAATAGAACCTGCATAAGGGACAGATTTGTCACCCAGAGGTTACTGCACCTGTGGAACAGACTCCCAATTCATGTCAAGCAGAGTACCTCTTTTGCCCTCTTCAAGAACAATCTGGATGATCGGATGGGTAACCATAAATTCACCCCTGGGATTCCACCTGTATCTCCCTTGGACAGGGGCAATAGGTGCTGATCCTGGAAACAAGGGCAGAACATGGCTAGGTTTGTAAGGGAACTAGGGCCATTAGTCTAGTAACTTCCTATGATCCTCTTTGGACAAATACAATTTCCTGATAGAGGGCTTCCTGGCCTCCTACAGGACCAGAAGCATGTCCTCAGAAAAGAGGTGCCTAAAAGGGATAAAAACCTTATCAACCGCAATGTCAGTTGAAGAGTGGACAAGTGAAGATGGTTAAGAGATCCCTTGACTTGTGTGAGATGGTCCACCCAGTAAGGTAACCTGTGGTGAATGCCCCTGGCTAAGAGGGAGAGAGAAGGGGAACCAATGCTGTCTTGGTCAACAGAGAGTCACTAGCAAGATTTTGGGAGAGTCCTGCCTGATCTTGTGCAAGGCTCATGGTAACATAGGGAAGGAATACTGAAACATTCCCTTCTATGGAAAAGACAGGGCATCTACTTTCTAAGCCAGAGGACTTGGGACTTTGGAAAAGAATAGGGGAAGTTGTCTCTTCAGGGGGAGGTAAAGATTTACGCGAGGAATACCCCACTGATGGTCAATGTTCAGGAACACATTTCTGTGAAACATCCAATGTGTGAGATTGTGTGTGGGACCTGCTCAAAGAGTCTGCCACTAGATTACATTTCCTCGGAGCACAAACAGCCTGAAACGTCACGTGACACTGGACAGCTAGATCCCAGACCTGATGAGTTTAGTCTGTAAAGAAGATAGGACCTTGTCCACCCCTTGCTTGTTCACATACCGCATCACTGTGGTATTATCTGTGAAAACTGAGGGGCCTGGGAAGAACGAGGAAATTAAAAGCTTGAACAGCTACAAGCAGAGCTCTCATCTCTTTTACACTGATGTGCTCCGAGTTCTGATGAAGAGGTCAGACACCCTGAACCTTGAAAGAGCCACAGACCCCCTCCATTCCCTGTCTGAGGCATCTGTAAAGAGATCTTGAGTTGGGGCTGCAGCCTGAAAAGGAAGCCCCAGGTTGAGAGAAAGATGATAAATCCACCACTGAAGCCCAAGCTTGAGACAAGGAAGGAAAGGGACTGAAGTCCAGAGGGTGGCAATGTTGGAGCCACACTGACAGGTACTACTATAAATTTCTCAAGTGGAGTATTGCTAGAGGGAGCATGAGAATGATGGAAGCCATAAACCTGAGAACTCTGAGAAAGTCCCTGGTCATGACTGAAGCCAGAGGATGAACAGACTGGATAAAGATTGTAAGAGACAGGGCTTTGGGGGCAAGTAGAGATGCCAGCATTGGGATGGTCTGGAGCCTGCAACCAAAGAAAATATGATCCTGAGAAGGGGTCAGAGCTCATTTCTGAAAGTTTACGGTGAACTCCAGACTCTGCTACAGGGAAACAGTAAACTGGAGATCCTGAAGCAGAGCACTTACTGCAGAAGTCTTAATGAGCAGACTGTCCAAATAATGAAAGATCTGAATGCTTCTCAACCTGCAAAAGGCAATGACAGTAGCAAGGCATTTGGTGAATACCCTTGGTACAGTAGCGGGGCCAAAGGGCAAAACAGTGAACTGAAAATGCAAGGATGAAACAGAGAAACAAAAATTTCTTAAAAAAGGGATAGATGGGGATATGAAGGTAGGGATCCTTGAGATCCAGGGAGACTAAAAAGGCCTGGGGTAGAAAAATGGGCAAAAAAAGTCTGAAGAGAACATTTAAAAGGAAGGAATCTTAAGAAAGGTGTTGAGCTGGGAAAGATCCAGAACTGGACTCCAAGTGTCCTCCTTTCTGGGCACCAAAAACCTTCTGGAATAACACCACCTCCCTAACTGTGCAGGGAGCACAGGTTGAAAGGTTTGATGCATCAAATCAGAATGGAGTACCTCTAGGAAAAGAGGAAGTTATTCCCAAGGAGGTCGAGGGATGCCCAAAAAGGGAGGAAGGGATTTCCAAACCATGAAATATCCCTGCAGATAATGGACAGAACCCAGAAGTCTGTTGTGATCTTCAACCAGTCTGGAAGAGACAGGAAAAGATGGCGGGATAAGGGGAAGGGGAAGCAAATTGTCAATTGGAATCCAGCTTAACCTGAAAACTAGGTTTCTGAGAAGTAGGGGTTTGAATAGACTTAGCAGGAGTCATTCTTCTAGAACTATTTTTTCCTTTGGGTGGAGGATGAGACTACCTGCAAACAAATACAGATTTGGAGGGATAATTCTTCTGAAACTCAGGAACAGGAGAAACAGAAATATGTTTCAACTCCTGCAGGGCTTCACCCTTATCCTGGAGGGACTTCAAGAGTTCAGCTGCTGCAGCAACAAAATTATCCAAAGGACCATCCAATAGTTTGGCCTTAATGTCATTAGGCAAAGCTTGAACATGAAGCCAAAAGTAACATCTTATAACAGAATCAAATGCAGTAGACCTGGAAGAAGAATCGGGTACACTGTAGTTCCATTTAATAGAGTGACAGGCAACTTGAGAGGAGGAACCCAACAGAGAAAGGGCAGAAGCCTTCCCCTCAGTCAGGAACGGTGGAAACCACTTGAGAAACATGAAAAAGGAGGGTAAAAACATACCTGGTCATATCAGTCTGGTAGGTAATGGCATGAAAAGAGAGTGGCAGCAGTATAAACCTTTATGCCCAGCCTCTCCAAGGCCCTGCTATCCTTATCTGAAGGAAGCCGCTTGGTAGAGAGAAACAGCTTGAGGGGCTTGTCAGAAGAGACAGATACTACAGAAGGATCCGCAGAAGGGTATTTATAAAGAAAAATACATTCAATAGATACCTTGTACAATATGTCACATTTCTTTGGAGCAGGGGCCTGAAAATCAGAGCCCACAGAAGATAGTGAAAAGGAATCCCCAGGAAAACATCCAGAACTGGGGGAACAGCAGAAAGCTTAGGAGACTCCATCTCGAGGAGCTCATAATACCATTTCTGAATATCAGAGACTTGAGAACAATCCCACTCTAAGAATTCCATACAGGTAACATTATCTCAAAGGAGAGTTTCTTTATAGGGGAACCGGGATTAATAGAATCCCCTTCCTCTGAACCATAGTCTAAGGAGGAAGGGATATGAGAAGAATAAGCCAGGGACTCTTCCTTCGAATCCTGATCTTCATCAGAGTCCAGTTCTGTGAGTCTTTTAAGAGGAGTGGAAGACCAGCAACAGGCATGCACAGACACCTCTTAAGGAGGCTTTAAAGCCATCAAAGCATTAAACAACCCCTGAGTAAAGTAATGCCTTTCACAATGGGGATCTTTAACTACAGGGGAAATATGATGATATCAAATCCAACAGGAGTCACCACATGGATAAACCGGATAGGTATAAAATCTTTTATTAGATCATAAAAACACACAAGCGCTTTCACGTAGGTAGACTACGCTTCCTCAGGTGTAAATATCAATGAAAATGCACTCTCTTTTAAATAAGACTTTTGGCGCGCAGGGGAAATGTGCTAGGTTTTCTGTTTCTTTTTTCTGTAGAAGGTCAGACTCTTGGTGAGACTCAGGAATCTCCTTCCTCACTAACATTTGCATAATCCCTCTCGGTCCCTCTGGGAAGGTCAGATTCTTGGTGAGACTCAGGAATCTCCTTCCTCACTAACATTTGCATAATCCCTCAGATATAATCAGATGAGGGATTCCTCTCATTGTCTGGAGCAGATGCCTATAAAGCCTTTGAGGATTTGCGAGAAGTTTGATTCATGACAGCCTCCAATGAGATCATACCACAGGAATCTGAAGCAACCACCGGACAACCATCTGGGGGGATTCAATAAACCTCGAGACACATCTGGGGGAGGCTGGACAGCAGCCATATCAAACCTATGTTTTTTGGTCTTTTTCTTAAGCTGATGGCTGACCCTTGGGATGCAAAGACTCTACCATAGCACCTTTAGCTAACAGGTAAATACAAAACGAGGACAAACTACTATGTAGGGTCTTGGGGACAAAAGCTTGGCAGATAGAGCACTGCCCATCTTCTTGGAAAGGACTCATACAGAACAGACACTGGTTGTGACAGTTAAGGGGAATCTACCTCCCACACTGACATTTTCCTTTTCTGGATGACATGAACCCCACCAGCAATAACTAAAAAAGACAGATAATAAGAAACCCCAATGGGACACTTATCTGAAACATGGCTTGGAAACCAGCATACCAGAAAGGCATTCAGACTGACATTCAATGATGATGTTCAGAATGGCAGCACAGATCATCTGAGTGTGTGTTTAAGTCACCTTTATGCCCTACGCCTTGCAAGGGAAGCGCAAGTGCGACATACGGCACCTATAAGCACTAAAGACTTTGGTATACTGGCTAGAAGTTGGGCTATCCTTGGCAGGAGAACCTTTCAGTTAAGCATAATGCAGAAATGATATGGAAGATCATCACATGTTCCAGAACAGGACAAAAACAAGATAAGTGGACTACTACCTGCAAATGTACCCCTGTTGAATGACTGAGAAAAACATTTGCCTGAAACAATCTAGTGCTACATAGGAAGATGTAAACTCTGAAAAAGGAAGTGAGAGAAATTTATGGAGGCGAGGGCAGCCTGAAGAGGCAAATAGTCATTTTGACTTAGTGGACTATCCCTATTTTTGAGAGACTTTAATTTTCTTTTTGGAGCCTCCTTACCATTGCTCATTAAAAATCTGTTTGGCCGAGCAAATCTTCTCATGACTGATAAGAGTATCACCAGCATCCTAAGAACAGCTTAAGGTGTGTTTAATTATAGGACAAGCAGAAATAGAAGAGACATGCAAGGATTTTTTTTTTTTTGCTTCTAAACAGGGAAGGCTACCAGATGAGTTTTCATGTTCTCAAAAGACAGAAGTAAAAATGTTAACATACAAGTATGCCAGTTTAAATTTCGGATTATTAAAGGTGGAAGCAGAATAAACTTTTTAACCAAAACTGTCCAAAACCTTCCCAACTTTGTCAGAGGGAATGGGATTAGTATTTGCAATCTGGCAGAAACAGTTTTGGAAAAAAGAAGTTAACGTTCCATGTTAGTAGTCCATCTCACCCTTCATTCTTTACATATGGGATCGGAGCCGATCCTCAGCTCAGACTCAGCCTATTTACAAGCTGGAAGACTTCTGGTTGGCTCGTGGCTAGGTAGGTATCCCATGGTGTACCAGTACAATCCCCAGATCTTGTTTGCTGCTGACTAGAAAAAAATAAACAGCCCACAGAAAAAGCCAACACTAAAAGGTCTCTATAAATAATGAAAGTAGTATTTTTCTGTCTCCAGGTACTTACAGGATGGGGGCAGGAGAGCGGGTTCGAAAGAATGAAGGGTGAGATGGACTACTAACATGGAACATTACGGTAAGTACATAACTTCTTTATGTTAAGTAGTTCTATCTCACCTTCATTCTTTACATATTGGACAGCGTCCCTAGCACCTTATCCTTGGGTGGCTCAAGGAAAAATACTCCTGAGTACCGTGGAACCAAAGGAAGCTCTACCCCTGGAAATTAAATCCAATTTGTAATGAGTAATAAAAGTGTGAGGAGTAGCCCACATAGCAGCTGCACAAATATTGTCAAGTGGAAACTTGGCTTGAAAGGCTGCAGAGGTAGACTGAGATCTGGTAGAATAAGCCTTGATTTTAAAGGGTACAGGTTTGTCCTCAGAAATGTAAACATAAGCTATACAGCTAGAAATCCAGTTAGAGAGGGTCACTTTGGAAACTGGTAAGCCCAACCTGGATTCAGAGAAGGAAATGAACAATTGATCCGACTTTAGTCTGGTGCAAATAAAAATGTAATTCTCTATGGACATCCAGTTGGTGAAACCTGTACTCAGCTGCATTGGAGTGATTTGGAAAGAAAACTGGAAGGTCTACGGATTGATTCAACGTGGCCTGGGAACAGACCTTGGAGACAAAGGAAGGGTTACTACGAAGGGACACCCTGTCTTTATGACAAATCAAATAAGGCAGTTTAACAGACAGGGCTTGCAATTCTGACACCCATCTGGAAGACGTGATAGCCACCAAAAACGTCTTCAAGGACAAGAACTTCAAGGAGCATAAATGAGATGGCTCAAAGGGCGGAGATGCCAATTTTGATAACACAAAGTTTAAATCCCATGAGGCCACAGGCTCCTGAACTGGTGGTCTAAGCAAAGTGGCACCCTTGAGGAAGGTCTTGCACAATTTATGAGACATCAAGTTGGAATCTGGAAACCCCAAGTAGAAATTTGAAATTGCTGCCAAGTGGACTCTGATAGTGGCAGCTGCAGATCCTTGGTGAAACAGTTCACAGAGAGAAATTCTAAAACCACGGGAATGGAGGCAGTGAAGGGGTCAACATCCATTTTCTCTGCCCAAAGAGATAATCTCTTCCACTTACTGGAATAAAGTTTTCTAGTTGAAGGTTTATGAGAAGATGTAAGGATATGTGTCAGAAGGCGAGAAGTCGTGAAGCCTGACTGGGGATGAAAATGTTGCAGCCATGCTGTCAAATTGAGGGTGTGTGATGAGGTGTGAAGCGAACCTGACATGTGAGTCAACAGGTCTGGAACTAGGTTCAGAATCCAAGGATCGTCCAGGAGAAGAGGCCAAGGAAGGGGAACCAAACCTGACGAGGCCAGTAAGGAGCAATGGGGATTAACTTGCTTCCCAGCCACTTCGCTTTCTGAATCACCTTGGGAATGAGAGGAAAGGGAGGAAAAGCATACAGGAGACCCGGGGGCTAATCGTGAACAAGTGCGTCTCTGTGTGACTCCCCCAGAGGGGGGATGAGGGAAAAGTAGCTGCTGCATTTGGCATTGATTGGACTGGCAAAGAGGTCGCAGCAAGGCTATCCCCACCTGCGGAAAATCTGTTCACCTGTTTCAGAGACCACTCGTGAGGAATCAGAATCGCCCGGCTGAGCTTGTTGGCTATCACGTTGGTCATCCCTGGAATGTGCGTTGCCACCAGAAAGCACTGGGAAGATATTGCCCATTCCAAAACTCGCATGGCGTCTCAACAGAGTGGGTAAGATCTGGTTCCGCACTGTTTATTGATATACCATACTACAGACATGTTGTCTGACTGTATTGCAATAGTCTCCAGAGGAAGAAGGTCGTGAAGTGCATGCAACGCCAGGAACACTATCCTCATCTCTAGAATGATGATATGCAGGTGGGCCTCGTGTTCTTGCCATGTGCCTTGGACAGTCCTGCCTAGATAATGCCCCCCCCATCTGAGAGGCATCCATGGTCACAGTGGCAACGGGTTGGCGAGGAACAATTGAAGAGCCCATGGTCAGTTGATTGGGTAATGTCCACCAAAGGAGGTCCTTCTTGCATGATTCTGTCAGTAAAATGTGATGGGATAATGGAAGGTGCTGAACGGACCATTGGGACGACAGGAACCACTGAAGAATTCTCATGTGTAACCTGGCTAATGGCACTAATAGTATGGTGGAAGCCATGGTCCCAAGGAGAACAATCTTGGCTTTGACCCTTCGCAAGGGAAGAAGAAAATGAATTTGAAACACCAGGTTTTGTGTCCTTTTGGCAGGAAGATGAACCACCATGTTTCCTGTGTCAATCTCTGCGCCTATAAAATTCACAGATTGAGAAGGCAATAAGGCAGATTTTTCCCAGTTTACAGAGATTCCCAGTTGGGCACAAAGCTGAATAGTATTGTCCCTGCTCTGAAGAAGTAGATGCCTGGTGGGGGCCGTCAGGAGCCAGTCGTCCAAATACGGAAACACCTGGAATCCTCGACGTCTCAGGTGAGCTGTCACTGTTGCCATACATTTGGTGAACACCATGGGCGCTGTGATGAGACCAAAGGGCAGAGCACGGAACTAGAAGTGACTGGCTCCCAGCAGGAAGCGTAGATGACTCCTTGATGCCCTGTCCATTTTTATGTGATAATAAACGTCCTAGAGATCTATTGAGCACATCCAATTGTCTTTCCCTAACAACGGGAGTATAGACTGCAGTGCTACCATCCAGAACTTGTCCTTCCTTACTGATTCATTTAATCTGCTGAGGTCCAGAATGGGCCTCCAGTCCCCTGTACGTTTTGGCACTAAAAAGAATCTGGAGTAAGTTCCGAATCCTATTTAGTCTGCTGGGACGGTTTGGATGACTCTTTTTTGACAGCAACTTGTTGATCTCCACAGTTGCCTGATCCCTGGTGATTGGGTGGAACATCTGAGATCTTCTTGGGAACAAAGGGTGGAAGAGAAAAGGGCATTACATTACCTCTGGTAATAATTCTTTGTACCCACTTGTCTTGAGTGATACTTAGCCAGGCTTCTGGATACAAAGAAATGTGACCCCGACCGGCCCCAGAGAAGCACAGTCGGGCCCCACATCAGGAGCGCTGGTAAGGCCGGCCCTGAAAGGAAAAGCGACCTCCCTGGTTTTGCGGACCACCCCTGCCTCAAGGGCGACATCTACCATTTCCTCCTCCTCCTCTGCCTCTGAAGGAGGAGTCACCCTGTGCTTCTTGGAAAAACCACTGGGACTTCTTGAACCACATTTTACTGCCCCTCTGACCCTTAGGGTATGGTCTAGAGGGAACAGCAAAACGTACCCCATGGCAGAGAGCATTTTTCCTTCTTGCTCGCACCTGGTGAGAGTGTGCTTTACCTTGGATCCAAACAATGAGGAACCGTTGAATGGGGCGTTGGGAAAGGTAGACAAACGGTTCCACAAAGTTACACAAATGCATCCAGGAATGACATCTGAAGGAAATTCCTGAACCCACTTGCTCTGCTCGCACCATCGGCCGCATACGAAATAAGCCGCATGGAGGAGTTAACGATAGAGGTCAAGGTGGACAATTGAGTAGAAACCTTGTCAGGGACTCCCTTAGTACATGTACCTTGTATAGAATCTCCTAAATCTTTAAGGAGATCTCTCTGGAGCCTAGTAAAGTGAGTAAGGTAATTCAGCAATCTGCCACTGAAGAGAAGATATGCTTCCCGTATCTGTCCATCGTTCGAGACTCCTTATTTGGCGGATGAACAGAAGTCGTCTCAGTTAACTCCTTAGTGGCCGCCGCCACCACCATGGCATCTACAGGCACACCTTTAGATAAAAAGTCTTTTCCTGGAGCGGAAGAAAGGAACTTGCTTGGTCTCCTGAGAACTGGCTCCATGGCATCAGGAGTATCCCACACCTTTCGACTAACTAAATCCATCACTTCGTCGAAAGGTGGTCATACCCAAGAGGCAGAAGGTTGAGACCCGAAAGCCTTCAGGTACACAGACTTCTCATCAGAAGGGGTGACAGTGGGCCAGTCAACCTCTGTTTAAGGATCTCCAGGATATCTACGAAGGAGACATCAGAGGACGACTTGGGGGACCCTTCCGATTCCTCGAGGTCAGTTGCAGATGCCAAAGAAAAACTCATCCTGGGAGTCTACATGCTTCCTCTTATAAGTCTTCTTCCATGGGGGCTTCTCGGAAGGACATTCTGGGTAGGTCTCGGAAGAATGGGGGGCCACCGACCAGTGGCTCCTGAGTCTGGGGGTCTCTGCTGCTGCTGGAGAGAGTAGGAGCTGAGACAGAAGTAGGTGCTATGAGGGGAAGCGTGCCAGTATCCCCGGTAAGAGCTGATGATCGGGACAGCACACTACTCATCATCTCGAAAGCCGACCTCTCCAGCTCCGAGGACCTCTCCAGCTCTGAAGAGACCGAGGATGCAGTCGGCACCAGAGCCATAGACTCCGAGATAGATGCAGGGTCCGAACTCACCCTAGCCGACGTGCTGAGAGGAAGACTCGGAATCAAAGAAGTTTGGTTCCAAGCATCCCTGTCGGGGCCAACCAGAGAGCTTCGACCCCCAGACACTATGGACGGTACCGAAAGACTCGGAGCCGAACTCTGCTCTGACACAGCCACAATTGGAGCTGGAGCCGAGGGTTCCACCAGTGATACCAAGCACTCCAACTCCGAAATACCAGCATGGCTTGGAGGAGGAATGAATACAGAGGGTTGAACAGGCTCGAGTGGCTCCGGAGCTGACTGGGTCGGAGCCAACAACAATTTAGGCAAAGCAGACTACTTCAAAAATCTCAGCACTACCCTCTCCACATCTTCTTCCGATAAACTCCTGGAAGACCTAGATGACATGGTAGAAGATCGAGATCTCGAAGGTACAGGAGACTTCACTAACAACGAGAACGGTAGAAGGTCCATAGACCGGCTCCAAGAAGTAGTCTCAAGAGGCCCAGCGGTCAGCTCCGAAAAACTTGGAACCGACCCTGCAACAACAATACCACACTCAGTCAGCTCTGAGGTCTGTGGAGCCAATGAGACAGTTTTTGCAACTTTAAGAGGTGGCTCCGAGACACGAGCCGGTGCAGGGGCGGGCCTCTTGGCAGATTCAGACTTTCCTTTAGCAGATTTGGAGGATGATGAGGAACCAGACAAGTCTTACTTGAAGGAAGGCTTAAGAAGACCTTTTAGAATTAACTTATACTTCCTTTCCTGCAACACCCTGGGACTAAAGGCATAACAGAATAAACAGGTCTCCTGCAAATGGATGGCCCCTTAACAGTAAACACAATTACTGTGACCATCCGTTAAGGACATCTTTTAGGAGCACTTAACACACTTCTTGAAGCCGGATGGCTTATGCTCCTTACTCTCTTTAGACATTTCTCAAATCAATAGAACACATGCACACAGAGAAGAAAAAAAAGTAAGAGGAGGACTAGGTCCTCTAACTTAAACAAGCCTAGCCCTGCTGAAAAGGAAGATACCATGAGGACTAGGTCCTCTAACTTAAACAGGCCTAGTCCGAGCACGTGGGGATAGGGTCTTCTAACTTATACAGACCCAACAGTTATAAGGGAGAATAGCACACTCAACCGAACACTGGGGAACAAAAATAGTACAAGTCAACTGCAAAAACAAACAGAGCTGAGTTCTGTCAACAAAATTAACAAAACAATGCGAACAGCAAACTAATAACTCTAAATAGCAAGTGGAAACCGCCAAATTCTATTTAAGCGCACAGAATACTAGTGCGCACAAAGCGCCTACTTTAATCCAAATAGCAAGCCTGGTACAAAGGATACCAGGAAGAAATAACGGCCAAAGGCCAAACATTGCACCAAATGGCGCAAATATAATATAACAACTTTATACTACGCTAAATGAATACAACAAAATTAACAATTTAACTATATACAACCAAATATCTTATCTAAGCTAAACAGTGAAGAAACTTTGAAAAAGTTGAAAATGTCCAAACACTTAGCCAGAGCCAAAGAGAAGCACAACCGAACTCATCGACACGGCAAACGAGATCTGGGGATGGTATCGGTGCACCATGGGATACCTACCTAGCCACGAGCCAACCAGAAGTCTTCCAGCTTGTAAATAGGCCGAGTTGGAGCTGAGAAGGTGAGATAGGACTACTTAATTTTCGGGAGGGTGGCCTAATTGTTAAGGTGTTTGCCTTACAAACAAAAGGTACAGAGTTTGAGTCTCACAAGGGATAATTGGCTAGGCTTAAAATGGCTCGCAAGGGCAGTTAGCCTAGTACTAACCTATGAACCTATGAACATCAAGTATTCACGACTCTGAGGTACCCCGAATATCCTTCAGACTTTCTAGGGGCAGGAGGTTGAATGTCTGTTAAACTGCAAGCTGTGAGAAAAATATTCTCCGAAGCAGATAAAATTAGGAGAAACAGTTGCTGATTGAGGGATACACAACTGTAACAAATCATAATACATTTGCTGAGCTGCTAAGCAACAGGAATTTCATTCTGGAAAACCTCTTTTATAGATAAAAAATTCAGAAAAATAAAGGTCTTCTGGATGGAAACATTTCTCAGAATCAGAATCTTCAGGCTTAGTAGAAAATCTTGTAGAATAAAATTCACCATACAATCCTTGCTCTGCTGACTGGAATTCAGAGTCAGGAAGTGAAGAAACCCCTGTATTCTTTTCTTTTCAGAAGTGGAAATAGGAGCATAAAAACAGAAATTAACTTCCGTAAGAAATCCCAGCAAATCTTTCCTGATCACACAAACAGAAACGGGAGAAGACTTTTTACTTTTTCTTTTTCCTGGGGAGACTCTCTAGAAAGGACTTACCCAAAGCAGGTACATTCTTCTGGGACCTAGACTCCCTTTCCTGGATAGGTAAATCATTAGACTCTTCAGCTTAAACCAACAAGAGTAGTTCTTCACTCGCCCACAAACAGCATCCCTACATCCACAGAGGATATCTATATACACCAGTCATTACAGGCTGCAGATGCTAGACCACAGGGAATGAGGAGAAAACAAAAGGTCTATTTCTGGTGCTCTCAGCTGTAACGGAGGTCCAGAAAGGCGCACCTGTCTAAACCTCACGAGCATCTGCAGTTATTCTACTCAAGTGATCTGCCAGGGCAAAGGTCTATGGAATGTAAGAAGCTCTCACAGGCATCTGTAACTGCAGGGCATTCATCTAGACTTCCATGGTCAGCCTGCATAACAAAAAACAGGGATTTTCCCTCTTTATGTTCTTTATCGCTGTGCTGTGATGTTCTCCGTTATTAGGTGTAAAGCCGTAAGTCTCCAGGATCACTGCCATGATACTGATTATATCTGTTGATCTGACTGATGTTCAACGTGTCCTGTACGCAGAGACTGGCTAAGCATGCTCCCCAAGCCCAGTAGGAGGCAGGCATGGTAACAGTTTGAGTTTCAGTAACCTGTCTGACTCCAACAGATATTTTGTCATACACAAAAGGACAAAGAATGGTCAACTTCAAGGGATGAGTGGTCTGGCATTGCACAGTTTTGAGGTACCACTGTGACTTCTTTATGTGCAACCCTGACAGAAGGACCATGACGATGGTTGATGTCATATACCTTAGGATCCTTACAAATTCCCTAGATGAGACAAAGCTCATCTTGGTCTTGAGTTGAAAAAAGTGAGTCGGGAACTTCACTATGTCTTGTGGAAGGAAGGCTTTATGTTTCACCATGGCCAACAGTACTATGTTCTTGAAGGCACAAGACTGGATTTGGGCATGGTAAGAGAGAATACCTGGTTCTCAATACAAGCCAATATGTAAAGCTACTGACTTCTCTAACTCCACTGGGCCTGGATGAGGCAGTAATCTAGTCTGGAGCAATTGGAAACGTCCTTGATTCTGCGGTAAGCTGCTACTGAAGGTAGTGATTTTATGAACATCATGGGTAAAAAAGGTAAATTGATAATGGCATCCTCTGCTTCAAAACCGAGAAGGCATCTGCCATCACTATACATAAGGACATGTAGGCAGCATACTTTAAGTTCCATGGTAACCATCAGGGCCTCTGAAACCAGGAGGTGGGGAACAGCCTGTACAAGTATGTATTCTAAACTCCAGAAACTTTGGTTATTTTTCACCTGTGCATCTTGAACAACAGAAGTTACACCAAGGCCCATCTTTTCTTGTTATTAGAAAAAATCTTGACTAGAAAGCTGTGACCAATTTGAAATATTTCTACAATAGCCTGTTGCAGTAATGTCTCCTGCAAGGACTGCAAGACATATATCTGGCTTTTGGGTAGCAGACACATTCTAAGACGGACAGAAACTGCAGCCTGTGACTTTGAAATACAACCTGCAGCACTCACTTGTCCACTGTAACCACTTTCCAATTTTTGGCAAATACAAATGTAAGGCCCCCAATCACAGTGGGGATCTGAGTTGGTTTAAGCTGTTTCCTGTCTATGCCTTCACTCAGAGGGCCCCAGGATTTCCTTTAGGATCATCTTGTTGCTTTCTCTTTTGAAATGCTACCTTTTCTTTTCCCTGTTTTTCTGCAGTCTGACAAATGTAGAACAGACTGTGCTTTGAGGGGAAATTCCTGTAGCAGCTGGGTAAGGGTAGGTGAAATTCACTCTGACTGATTCCACTTTTGTAAACTTCTCTTCCAAGCCCTTAAAGTTCTCCTGTATAGGGGGTCTGACCAGCAATCTCCTTGTCAAATGTTACACTGAGAAGCAGTAACTTCACATCCACTAACAGGGTTATATACTTAGATAGGTATGTCTCAATTACTGATGACGCAGTAAACACTGGATGATTCATATACAGTATCATAACCACATCATACAGCATGTCCGCCCACCTATGTAGGGATTTGGGAGAGTTTGACTATGTCTATCAGCTGGTGGAGGACTTCACCATGGTATTTAGTTACACAGGTCTGGCAATAAACTCCTGAAGGCCAGGCCTGCTATGTACATCATCTTCTCAAAGTGGTCAAAGATAATACTTTTCTTAGACGCTTTTACAATATCCAAGGACACCACCTCTGGATCAGACACTGGGCTCAAATAAGTATTTAAAAGGACCCTGAACTCTGTAAACATGGACAGGTTTCCTGGTAGTAGGAAGATGAAAGTCTAGTTCCAAGGATGACATAAAAAAAACAAGACCTATAAGAGAATTCTTCCTCCCCTTCAGAACCTGAGGAATCTGGCTCACTCCAGAGAGATAGCTGTCACTTGCTCTTCTAAAGGCAAGACAAGAAGTAACTGGCCTGTGAGTTTTGGAGGATGTTGAAACAATCCTGACTAAATTTTTGTCAACCCTGAGAGAAATAAGCAAACAAATGAGTGAGTAGTAGCTGGGTATATGGTCTCACTTTGCATCTGGCTACATGATGCTATCAAAGAATGAAGTATGGTAGACAACTCTTCCATGGAATCTTGGGACATCCACATAGAGGAAGGCACTGCCACTGGTTCTAGGAATCAAGAATGACAGTTCTGCGCCTCAATATGGCTACATCTATTAGCCACTCTCATTAACAGGATGGGGATATCTCCTCTCCTAAACCATGAAATGGGCAATGGAGGTGGGTACCTTGCAAACAGCATACAAGCTGATCACAGCTAAAATACTTCTGGTCCTAGAAGGCATGCTGGTAAACAAGCAAAGATAAACAAAGGCATGGTAACATCTTACACAGACAAACACATGCAAGATATATTTCTGTAAATATTGCGTATGTAAGTATATACATATATACGACTGTGTGTGCATAAACATAAGTTCATGCACTCACATAAGTATATATGTGCATCTGTGTGTGTGTGTGTGTGTGTGTGTGTGTATATATATATATATTTTTTTGTGTGTGTGTGTGTGTGTGTATGTATACACACACACACATTTTATATATATATATATATATATATATATATACACACACACACACACACACACTGCAGTACACATATCTATATATATTATATATATATATATATATATATATATATATATATATAGGCTCATATAGGTTCATAGGTTGGTACTAGGCTATTGGGCCTAGGGCCTATACAAGCCTAGCCATAACAATTCCCTGGCTATTTCTTCCCAGAATATTTACCTCCCTGGTCCCCTGTCTAGCAGGGTGACTGACATGATCCCCAGGGTGAATTTCCGATCTCCCATCCAATAGTCAAGGTTCCTTTTGAAGAGGGCCAAAGAGGTGCTCAGCTTGACATGGGCAGTCTATTCCAGAGTATGGGGAGTCTCTGGGTCAGGAACCTATCCCTCCAGCTTGTTTTGTTCATTGTGATGACCAGGTTTAGATTCCCGCAGCATGTAGCTCTGAGGGATTGGGATTTCTTTAAGTGTAGCATGTCCAACAGCACTGGGTTTGATATGGCCTTGTATGTTGAGCAGAGATCGCCTCTGAGTAGGCGAGACAGAGTATAGCTGGAGTTTTTTTTAGATGGTCAGCATACGGCATCTGCTTTAGGCCTGTAATTCTTTTAGTGAGGTATTTCTGTGGCCTTTCCAGTTGTTGCAGATGTCTTGTGAGGTACATAGCAAACGGGGCACTGTACTCTATAATGGGTCTAATGAGGGATGAGTACAATGACCTCCTTTTTTCTGGATGAAAAGCCCTTGGTGATGAGGTGTGCCACATAGAAAGATTTCCTGACTGTTGTGGCTATGTGGTTATCGAAGGTGAGACCAATGTCTACCTGTGTCCCTAAGTCCCTTATCACACTTTCGGTGTTTAGTGTACTGCCACTCGTGGTAATTTATGGGTACATGTTTTTTCCCAAAGGGGATAACTATACATTTCTTGGCATTGAGCTTGAGCCCATGGCTCTGGCACCAAGCATCTGTTTCTGTAAGGCCCTTTTGTAGAATATCCACATAATTTGGGGATTCAATAATGGCTGCCAGTTTGCAGTCATCTGAGAACTTTGTTAGCCAGAGTCCGTCCCTTAGTGCTGGCCTGTACTGCAGAGAAGTAGATGCCAAACAAGTGCGGTCTCAGGACTGAACCCTGAGGTACTCCGCTTGTCACTTGTCTGGAGCTGGATTTTGAGTCGGCTACTTTTACAGTGCGAGTTCTGTCTGTAAGCCAGTTGGCAACCCATCGAGTGATGTAGGGATTGATGCCCAGCTAAGTAAGTTTATCTATGATTTCAGATTGGGGGATGGTGTCGAAGGCCTTGGCGAGGTCCACATAGGCTGTGTGGACTGCCTTACCCTCGTCCACGGCTCTGGAGACTGATTTGAAGAAGTCAATCAGGTTAAGGAGACAAGATCGGCCCTTTACAAAACCAAATTGGGTGGGGCCGAGTGTTTGAAGGTTGCCAATGTCTTTGTTTATAAGTTCCATGATAATGCATTCCATGGCTTTGCAGATCAGGCTTGTCAGACTGATGGGATGATAGTTACCGGGATCCAAGTTGGATCCCCCCTTGTGAAGTGGGATAACTGTAGCTGCGTGCCACTCATTGGGCACGAAGCCTGAGGTGAGGCTTTGATTAAACATGACACTTAGGTGAGGTGCCAGTTCATTTTGTAGTTCATGTAGTACATAGCCCAGGATGTCGTCTGGTCTCGTGGATGATGTATTCTTAGCTTTGGAGAGTGCATTTT
This sequence comes from Protopterus annectens, assembly GCF_019279795.1. NCBI lineage: Eukaryota > Metazoa > Chordata > Ceratodontiformes > Protopteridae > Protopterus > Protopterus annectens. The sequence continues at coordinate 373,219,795 of NC_056731.1, forward strand.
TTTACCTGTGTGGCCATGAGTACCGGAATTTGGCAATCTTTTGGTATTGAGATGGGCCCTTTAGGGGGTGAGGGGGGGGTGAAGTTGGCGCTGAATCGATCTACCAGGATATTGGCAATATCCTTGGGATCAGTATATTTAATGCCATTCTGTTGTAGTTCAAAGCAGATCTGAGCATTGCCATTTAGATTCTTGACATAACTACAGAATGCCTTGTGGTTGTCCTTGGAATCTTTGGCAATTTTATTTTCGTAACGAGAAAAAAATCTTCCACTGTTGGGTACAATAAAGGCTGTCCTCCGCCAACAATGATACAAATTGAAATAGAAATCTGAACAAACTGAACGATAGTGGTAATAGTAATCCAAAAGACTTTTATTACAACACACACAAAACAGATAGAGCGCGCTTTCATCTCTTATCGTGAGACTTCATCAGAATCTCATGTTAATACCAATATTCTGTTTATATACTCTTAATTAAACAATCATTAGTTAATTATTTACCATAGTAATAAATTGATAAGTTAGTTAATTAATGCCAATTCTGGGTAACCCTTTGTATATGAAATATCTGTTAAAATTGCTTAAAATAAAATTGCATATAAATATTTTTACACTTCACATAAAAATGCTTCAGACATGCACATATACTAGAAATTGTAACGTCATTAGTTACATACTATTAGTTTAAAAAATACATAAAAATAACCATTTTATAAAAAACATCTAGTATGTCTGATATACAAAAAACTTTTTACACATAAAATCTTGAAGGCAGATGAAGGCTTATACATATGATGTAAACAACATTACAGTATACATATTATAAAACCCAAAAGGAAATTTTTGTAAAACGATATTATAATATCCTTTGACTATTGATTATACAAAATATATATACTTGTATATCATTAACTATACACTAATAATGTTTTTAAATAAATAAATATAAATGTGTCAATAAGATAAACCTAATATTCTAATTATTAAAAAGCTATTTAATAGACCTTATAAAAAGCTTATTTAAATTTTTTTTTCTTTTTACACAAAGTTCATGGCAAGATATTTATATATATATATATATATATATATATATATATATATATATATATATATATATATATATATATATCTCATAAAGACACTACATATATCTTACCCACCTATGTGCCTTTTTCATGTAGTCCTGTTTTATTATAACTGGTGGAAAGCACAATTTAATAAAATTTTATTTATTCTTTTTTGTGTTTAATGACAGTAACTTCAAAGCAGGTTTAATAGAGATGTGATCGTTCATTCCTGGGTATACACAAGAATCCAATATCATCTGCCAAATCATCTCACGATACTCCAGAAATGTTTCCCAATCACCTCTCCTTTCTTTTTGTTTCACTTCCTCTAATACCCAAAATTTTATATTCATGTTTTGACAAATGGTTGAATGTCTAAAAAGTGCATTATTCTCATTCCTTTTATTTATATCCCTAATATGCTCGTATATACGGGTTCTCAATTGCCTTTCAGTCTTACCTATATAATATCCCCAGCATGATTGACAATAAGCTAAATAAACCACACCTCTTGTATAACAACTCGAATACCCATAGCTCCTAATTGTAAAATTTATGCTGGGGATATTTATTTCCTTTTTACAGGCTATAAATGGGCATTGTGCACACCTCCCACATTTGTGTGTGCCCACTTTCAACAATGCCCCTTCCTTTACCTCTCCAGTCTTTTTCTCCAGGATATTTTTCAAATTCCTATTTCTCCTAAAAGTATATTTAAGTTGCTGTTGAAATATACTTGTCGGCACTCTTTCAAACATGTTCCAAATTCCATTAATGCACTGTTTTAACCAACCTATATCAGTGTAATAGGTTAAAATTAATCAAGGTATATCCTTTTCCACTGTTGTTTTTCCTTTTACTACTATATTCTTATCCTTATTTGTATCTTCCTCATTATTCATAGTTATATATGTACTAATACTATTATTTATAGTACTATTATGGTACTGTCCACTCACCAACAATGGACCATATCTACTATCACATTTCTTAATTATTTCTTTTTTAATAGTTTGCACCATATTGCCAGGATATCCTCTTTCTTTAAACATCTCTTGTACAAAATCTACTTCACTTATAAAGTCAACAAAGTCCATTGTCATCCTGGACACTCTAATCATTTGTCCTTTTACCACATTTCTTTTTATGTGGTAAGGATGATCACTTTGATAGTGCAAGTAGGAATTTGAATAGCATTCCTTTCTAAAGATGTTTGATTTATATGTCTTCTTAATATAATCCTTATTTATCCTGACATCTAAATAATGTGTTTCATCCCTATTACTCTCATATGTAAATTTCAAAAAATTAGTACTGTCATTCAAATATTTCATAAATTGTTCGACTAATTCATGTGAACCATCCCATATAATAATAATATCATCCAGGAAACGGAAATACCTTATAATGTATTGCTGAAAACTGGACCCAAAAATACATGTTTTCTCCCAAAATAACATAATAATATTAGCGTAAATGGGAGCACACGCTGAACCCATAGCAACTCCATCAAGTTGATGGTAGATATCTCCCTGAAAATAAATAAAATTATATTTCAAGACTAATTCCATATTTTCAAGTACTAATTTAAATTTATCAGGGTTCAGCATGTTGAATTCAATGATCATTTTCTCAAACCATTCCATACCTTCCTTATGTGGAATTACTGAAAATAAGTCTTTTACATCAATTGTTAAAAACAAATAACTTTCATGAAATGGTATTGTACTAAATTTCTTCAGAAAGTCCCAGGAATCTATCAAAATATGTTCATATTTTAAATGAAACTTTTTTAACTTGGTGTCAACATATATTGCCAGGGGTTGAGTTTTGGATCCCCTAGATGTCACTATTGGTCTCATTGGGGGATATGCTATATCTTTGTGTATTTTTGGGATACCAAAGATTTCCGGTATAACTGGTTTAGGGACTCTAAGGAAATTATATAGTTATACATCAATAAGCCCTTGTAACAAGTTGTCTTCTAATATTAAATCTATTCTTTTGTATAAAATATTCAATTCGTTTGTGGAGATGATACGATACCTACAATCCATGTCTAAAATTTTATGCATTCTCTCAGTGTAGTCCCAACAGTCCATGAGGACCAACCCACCCCCCCTTGTCAGGTTTCATAACTTACTTTTTTGTCATTACTAAGTTGTTCCAAAATATTCCTTTCTTCATCTGTAAGATTGTCTTTTACCCTATGTCTCTTCTTCTATCCCTCTCTAATCATATTGAGGGTACACACTTCAAAATTATGTATATCCTGCTGCAAAGGGGGATTATATGTACTACTTCTACTCAATATTTTATTCTCACTACTTATATTGTCTTGATATATAACCGCTAAGTTCAATTTTCTTGTAAATAGTTTAATATCTAACACTATCTCTTCTTTTCTCGGTTTACTGACTGGCACAAATGTAAATCCCTTTGTAAAAAGTCCAAAATATTCATGGGTAATAGCCATGTCTGTGTAATTGAATATATTAAAATTATTGTAGGTATGTATTATATTTGTATAATTGTCACCTAATATTTCTTCATCAATCACCTCTTGATCTACTTCGTCCATCAAGCATAGTCTATTTGCTAATGAACTAGTCTTATCCATAACCAAAGAAAATGTACACAATTTGTTTTCATGTGTTTTAACTGAGGTTGATGTGTGTAATCTACTATTCATCTCCTGTCCCATCCTCTTTTCCCTTGTATCTTCCTAATTGATTCCCAGTCACTTCCGCATATGATTGCTGGCAATTCCGATTCCTGATTCTCTTGGACCTCCTTACCTCCTGTCTTTCTCCTAAAGGGTCCTCTGGTTCACACAATTCTATACATTCCATCTGATAATCAGTGTTATTGTCATCCCTTTGTACTAATCTATTATATAAACTTGTTTCATTCTTCCTATATTCCATCTGATGATAATGTTTTTCTGCCCCATTATACCTTCTTGAATTGTGGACTACATAAGCCTTTCCTTCTTTATAATCCCCTATATCCCGTTCTAACTTTGCCATTTTCCTTTTGGAATTTCTTCCAATAATCATGTCAACATCCTGTAACGTTTTGCAAAAAATATTCTTATACTCAGTAACTGTAAATAGTAAATCATTCGTAATTTCTTTTCTCAATATATCAATATCTTTCTTACATACCTCCATATATTTTACATTATTTTCTATCATAGCCTTCAAGATCGTTAACCCACATTCATTTAATATGTTAGTAATAATTTTTAAAAATTCCATATCATTCACAGTATTGTTAGGAAATTTGTTCAGTCTTAGGCCCTTAGGCACTATTCTTTGTTCAATACATTTAGTCAAATAAAAATTGTCCAAGCTTAAATTTTTGTACCTGGTAAGCTGGTTTTGGAATTGTCTACATTTGTCTTTGAAACCAGTATTAGTGGGTACCCTCCTTTTGGCTTCTTCATTCGCCGCCGAAAACGTTTTATCAAGCCATTCTTCGAAATTTATGTCATGCCAAATGTCCACCCCCTACCAGAGTGTAAATGGTGATCAAAATGTAGATGGGCCATTCTAGTCGGTCCTGAAATACCTCCGTTGGCCGCAGGACCATGCGGTCGTTCACCCTCACTCGTATTCCTGTTGTTGTGATTTCCACCCTCCTTTTGCTTCGTCGACGTCACTTCCTTGTCAGCGTTGCCTTGACTACGCTGTGCACATGGAATTGTGGCTTTCATGTCCGATCCCTGTGTTGGATTTATAACATCGGCTGAGTTTGAAATATTTTGCGAATGGCTTTGGATAACTTTAATCGATTCGCTCAAAAGTGATTGATCATTCATCCTGGGGACTCCTCGTAGCCAAACAGCAGCAACTAGTAACCACACAAAATACAAGGTACTGGCGAATCCAGTACCAATCCCAAATACACAACGAGAAAAAATCCTCCACTGTTGGGTACAATAAAGGCTGTCCTCCGCCAACAATGATACAAATTGAAATAGAAATCTGAACAAACTGAACGATAGTGGTAATAGTAATCCAAAAGACTTTTATTACAACACACACAAAACAGATTGAGCGCGCTTTCGTCTCTTATCGTATCAGAATCTCATGTTAATACCAATATTCTGTTTATATACTCTTAATTAAACAATCATTAGTTAATTATTTACCATAGTAATAAATTGATAAGTTAGTTAATTAATGCCAATTCTGGGTAACCCTTTCTATATGAAATATCTGTTAAAATTGCTTAAAATTAAATTGCATATAAATATTTTTACACTTCACATAAAAATGCTTCAGACATGCACATATACTACAAATTGTAACATCATTTTTATTTTCGTAACTAGCTCTGGAAGATTTTATGATGGATCTCAGCTACTTACTGAAGCTGGTAAGGGTTTTTTTTTTAATTTCCACTTTTCTGCAACAGTTTCTTCCTTCTGTTGTATAGCTTGTTTATGGCAGGGGACCACCAGATTGGGTTCCTTTTTTGGAGGACCCCATCTTGGTTCTGTTTGGAATGGCATGATTCATGCACGAGTGGATGTGCTCGTACAGTGCCTTAGTGTAGGATTCAGCAGTCGAACTTTCAGTTCCCGTCTGCATGGATGTCAAAGTTTGTCATTTCTGACTTGAGTAGCATGAAATTGGCTTTGGAGAGGTTTTTTATGGAGGTTTCCCTACTGGGAGGTGGGGGTGGGATGTGGATATCAAGGGTGATTAGCTAATGGTCAGACCTGACCAACGAGGGGGTGACCATTGGTGTGGAGCATCGATCTCCCATGTTGGTGATGACTAGGTCTAGGATATTTGAGCCCCTGGTGGGACTATGGATTTAGTTGGTCCAGGGCGTTGGAATTTATGAATTCCAAGAACAGTTGGGCAAAGGTGTTGGTACCCGAGCAGTTTTCCCAATTAATGGCAGGGTAGTTGAAATCACCCAGTATTAGGGTGATTGGTTGTATCTTAATATTATCTAGTATGTTTAGAAAGGTGTAGTGAGAATCTTGGGTCATGGTGGGGGATCTGTAGCAAGCTACAATTTGGATTGCAGTTTTACCTAGTGTTAGCTGCACTTGTAGAATTTCAGATGCATTGTGTTGGGCAACTAGCCTGGAGGTGTGAATACCCTTTGTGAATATGGACACTCCTCCGCCTTTAGTGCTTCGGTCCTGGTTTGGTGGCCGAAAAGTGTGGTAAGAGTTGTAGCCTGGTACTGCAGGGGTGCTCTCTGGTGCCTTGAACCAGGTCTCAGTTACTGCACAGATATCGATGTTCTCCATTTTTAGGAGTGCCTCGAGAGAGTGCATTTTGAGGTTTAGACTTCTAGCATTGAATGGCATTACCTTCAGATTTTGCATGCTTATATCTGTTATGGTGGTGGTTTTGTCCTTTGAACCTTGCCTAAAAAAGGCACTACAGGGGTGGCAAGAGCCTTAGCCAGTAACGCAAATCCCAGGGTGTGTATGTCTATATATATATATATATATATATATATACACACACACACACACACACACACATATATATATATATATATATATATATATACATATACATATATATACATACATACACACACACACACATATATATATATATATATATATATATATATATATATATATATATATATATATATATATATATAAGTATATAATAAATAAAGACTAGAAACTAAAATAAAAAAGACTGACATATCTATAATACAAAAAGAAAAAGTTTGCAACTCAGATGCCGAATACAGCCATCACAAAGTCTCTTGGTCTAGCCTTCATCCAGGCAATAAGATATTGGGTCTTTCACTGGTATATAGTTTTTGGTACAACATCTCTTTTCCAGAGTTGATGCTCTGGGCCTCTACCTCTCTTAACACTTCCAGAACCTCTGGGCCTACCTGATTTCTTTTTCGGGTTATCCAAGCCCTGCTTTATATGCATCTTCTACTGACACTTTACTTAACTACCAAAGATTCTTTAACTTACTCTTAAAGGGGTGTCTATCTCATGCACAATTTACAAAAACCTGCAATACAATGCGTTACAACAGCCCATCACATACTCCACTGGTGAGAACCAGCGCACTTCTGTGCATTAGGTATATGCATGCAGTAAAGTAAGAGGGATGTACATGGTACAGATAATACCACATGACCAAGGGTGTTGTAAGCATTGAGCACAAAGGGCGAGTGACTTACCTCTGGGTGTGCAGTAATATTTGGACCATCCACAACCTCAAATGTCTTACTGCACTTATAAAATGGGCATTTGTATTTCTTGTGCAGTTTTAAATTTTACATTTAGTAGTTTACATATGACAACCGTATGTTGTATAATGTATTCTGTTATAAAATTGTTCTTCCAGTCACTTAAATTAATTGATTGCTCTGCAGAATATGAACATTTTACTGTGTGGAATTTTGCAGGAAGGTTTCAGGGTAGTCATTAAGAGACCATTCTTTCAAAATGTGTGTTAGTGCGCAGTCCAGTTTATGAGCAGGTGCAAACACTACTACTCATGTGCGCTCTGACAGCTGAATTAGTCCAGATGGAGAGACTTGCATCTCAACTGCAAACAGCTTCACAAAAATCTATACTGTTTTCCAGATAACACAACTTCAAAAATAAAAGAGTAATGATTCTGATATTAGCAATGATTGAAAGGCACACACATGCAAGCAGGACTATGCATATGTACTGCAAATAGGTATAATTAACATATATCCACACACTCACACAGAACATGTTGTAGAAGAAAAAAAACTTGATCAAAAATCAGCTTATCACACACACTGCTTTGCCAGAGATGGTCTTCATCTGTCACCTCTAGGATTTCGTTTACTGGCTAAGGCTCTTCCCTCCACCATAGT